>NC_061864.1:35125371-35425371 GCF_907164915.1 Impatiens glandulifera | reverse complement strand
TAGACCATATGAAGTTTATTGTTTTGAAGTTCAAATGGTTTAGCCGTTTGTGCCAGAGCCAGTTTGGGTCATTTCCAGCTATGATGCATACAGGATTTTCAAACTTAGTTTTCCAATCAACTTTGTAAATATTTCCCATTCGGTTACCGGTTAATAAAATATCATTTTGATAATCTTTAACTAAGCATGCATTTTTATGAAACTCAACTTTGTATCCTACATCGCACATTTGACTAATGCTTAGCAGGTTGAAATGCAAGTTCTCTACCAATAATACATTATTTATAGACAAGTTACCATGGACAATCTTACCCTTGCCCACAGTTCTACCTTTTGAGTTGTCACCAAATGTGATAACTACTCCGGTTTCATAAGTGATATTTGCTAGTGGTCCGCTGTTACCGGTCATGTGTCTCGAGCATCCACTGTCCAGATACCATTCCGAGTTCCTTAGCCGGTTACTTCTCTTAACCTGTAAAAAAGAGATATTTACACCTTTTTGGTACCCACATTCAGTTGGGTCCATGGTTGATTAGTCCCTTTGGGATCCAAACTTGAATAAGTCGGATCACTTTCCCGGTATTTGTTCTTATGGTATTTGGCTTAACTTCTTGATCTTTGCTCAAGAATGCCTTATATCGAGGTGATGAAAATTTTTGAGGTTGAGGTGTACTTGTTTTATTTCGTTTATCTTCTGTCCGGTTGTCTTTCCTTCTCTCAGGATGAAGCCATTTTTATGATTCGGTTGGACTTACATATTTTAGTTCCGGTTTTATGACAGTTTCTGCCTCATTATTGGTTGAAGAGCTCTTGACAAATCTTACGAAGGGAAGATTGTCTTTTGTGAGTTTCATCCCGTTAGGTTGATTTAGTTTGTTTGATTTGCTTTGTTTGTATCCAACACCAAATTTACACTTAGGATGTCTTTTATATTTGCACATCTGATCTACGGCTTTACGGGATCTTTCCCAAGCAGCCGTAATATACAGTGTTTGTTCATTTACTTCAGTTACCGGTTGAACTGTCTCCTCATTCTCTAAGGATAGTTTAGTCGGTTCATATACTTTGGTTTCGTATGGCTCACCAACGATACCACTTGACTCTACGGTTTTATGTTCTAATAAAGTCGGTATATAAGCAGATATGTTTCTGAACTCAGCGACCATTTCGTTGAGTGCAGAAATCAGATCTTCCTTAGTAAATTCATCAGAGGAGAAATCAAATACCTCTTTGTCGTTTGCCATGAAACATGTTACTCTCTCCTCATCATTTTCGTTATCGGAGTACGCCCATTCACTTCCACCGTCGGATGCGATGAGTGCCTTTTGTATTTCCTTTCCTTCGGTAATTGTTCCTTTGGTTGTCATTTCTCCGGTAATCGTTCCTTTGATAGTTGTTACCCTGATACCGGTTACCTTGATAATTGTTGCCTTGGTAGTTGCTTTCTGGTTTTCGATCGTCTTTTCTTGGTTTTCTACATTCTGACCTGAAATGTCCAAAACCATCACAGTTATAACATCTTTTATTTGATTTATCAACATAATTATAATTAAAATTGTTGTTAGATGGCGGTTGGTTCTTCTTCATGAATCTCCCGAATTTCTGATCTAGCATCGCCATCATATCTTCACTAATCTGGTCAGCGTTTTTGACTAGAGCCGGAGCGGTTGATACTTGGACCGCCGGTTCCACCGATGTAACCAGAGCTCTAATTGCGGTTGACGTAGATGCTTCGTCTTCGATCCGAGACTTAATCTCGAACTCATAAGCCTTCAAATCTTCGAACACATCATGCAGTTTCATCTACCCGAGATTGGTTGACTCCCTCATCACCATGGTTTTGATATCCCATGTGCTCAGCAGTGATCTTAAAGCTTTAATAATTACTTCTCGGTTGTCGTATCTTTTTCCGAGTGTTTGTAGCTCGTTCACCACACTGGTGAACCGGTTTCTGAATTCTTTCATGTTTTCTCCCGGTTTCATCCTGATGTACTCATATTTTTGAGTAGCCACCAAGATTTTATTCTCTTTTGTTCTTTCATTTCCTTCATGGATCTGAATGATCGTCTCCCAGGCTTCCTTTGCATTATCATAATCTGATATTTTGTTCAATGTGTTATTTTCTATAGCCTTGTAGATGTGTCTTATGCAATGATTGTCCAGGTTACTCCTTCTTCGATCTTCAGTTGTCTATGCGTCTATCTCCTTGTTGATCTTGATTGTCCCTTCCTTCAGAACTCTGCTCATCTCATCATCCAGCGTAATCAGATGAAGGTACATCTGTTTCTTCCAGCTGCTAAACGCTTCACTGTTTAGCATTGGTGGCTTGTTGCTGTGGGTCATGCTTCCCATCTTCTTCAGTTGCTTGAGTGTTAAGAACCTCGCTCTGATACCACTTGTTAGGATCGGGGTCGCCCTTGGAGGACCGGGGTTCCGGTTTCTAAGGGTTGACCGCTTACAACACAACACACGCTCTGATTGGTGATAGCCCGGTTAGAGACTACAACCGTTCTTAACACTACGCAAGTTGTTATAGACTCTTGAACCGGGTTCAAGGGCGGAAATGTCTGTTTCAGTCTGAAGCAACACACACGACTTGGATGAGGTTTATGAGGCGTCGGTTTAAGGAGTATGTATAGACCGGTTTTGATTATAGGAGTAGGATTATATTTCTGTTAATGTATTTCGGTTTTGGAATAAATAAGAGGGAAATAAGTAAAAGACACGAGACAAGATTTTTTATGGATGTTCGGAGCAAACTCTCCTACGTCACCCATTCTTCTCAGATTATGAGAAGGATCTCCACTAACTTTAAAAGTTACAACACTTACAATGTCGGTCGAGCCTAACTCGCTACTCGTCGGTTACACCAAATCACTATTGATGTAATACAATAATACAGTACAATAAAGCTTTCGGTAAATGAAACAATAGTTTTGGATCGCGCGTGAGATTTCTTTCTCTCTCTTAAAATATTTCAGAATCGTGTTTAATGAAGTCGCTTCGTCTTCCTTTTATAATGAAAAGGATTCCAACGGTCATCTTCTTCTCTCACTGTGGGATTGGTCAGTTTGAAGCCACGCCGGTTCAGAGATGTTGCGTGCACGTTTCAACTTCCTGACACTTGGCAAGCATGCATATACCGGTCAGGTATGGATGACGTAGCCGGTTTGCAGTTTTAGACACGTGTCAGACATGCACCTTCCGGCTGTCTGAGTCGGATCTTCGGATCAGCAGATCATCATTGTCTTTATCGCATGCTTTCTGATCCGGATCCTATCTTCTTGTATTTCCCAAGATACATCTGTTACTTCATATTACGTCATCTTGTAATCTTAAGTTTCTGGTTGACTTCTTTCGTAACATGGTCCGGCTGGAGTATGAACTTTTTCTTTGCTAGCCGGTCTGTTTAAGATGTTGAAGTCGGTTCCTCTTGATCATGACTTGATCATCTGGAGCCGGATTGCTTTGATATATTCTTCGGCCGGTTTATGTAGTCTCAAGCCGACTTATACGACTTGGTCTGTTCCTGCACAGGAGAGTTAATAGTAGTTTAGTTTTCTGGCCGGTTTGAAAATTAACTTACTTAATTTTTCTTATCAATATTGTTATTATTATTTATATATATAGTTAAGTATTTATACTTACCTAATTTTAAATATTTATATATTTAAATATAAAAATAATAATAAATAAATAAAACTACAAAAAGTTTTACTTAAAAAATTAATTTTAGTTAGTTATTTATTTGAATAAATAATAACTTTAATTTTAAATTTTTAAATATAAATTTGTTTTTTAAACGTGAAAGGGTATAAAATCGTAAAATTGAAATTATTTATAAACTCGTAAAATCGTAAAATCTTATTATCATAAATTTAAAATCGTAAGAGTTTACTTATTTAAGAATTACTTAAAATCAGACTCGTTAACCTTATGTGAAATCGTAAAATAGTAAGATTTTAAGAGTTAAACGTATATGTATATGAAATCGTAAATTTAATATAGTTGTAGTTTGTATACTAACTAAACATGTTTGAAAGGTTTTGGTTGTTAATTATTTGAGAATCCTATTATAGAAAGTCTATATGATGAATGGGCGAATGGCTTGAAGGACTAGTTCAGATAAAGTTAAGAAATTCATCCAAATATTATGTCGAGATATAAAACTGGTGAAGCACAGTAATGATGAATTCTATAAGTGCATTTGTGGTTGAGACAATTTTATGGTTGAAGAATCTTTTCAAAGCTAATAATGACCTCTTTAGAAATGATTAATTAGTAGGGGAGTGTTATTAATGTAATGGTACATTATCATATAACTTACTATTGTTGATCGATGTTGTTCTTTTAAGGTTCTTGTTATAAGAAAGATTGTTTAAGCTTTACTTTATTAAGGTTGTTTAACGAGGTCAATTGTTGATATTTTTGTAATTAAGTGGCTTAACAAAATTTAAAATATAATGACTTCAGTTGGATGATTAGTGGGTCGATGCTTATTAATATTGTCCATGTTAACATGTTTTTCTCCTTAATGAATAATTACATCATCAAAAAAAATTAGTTAGTTATTTTCTGAAGGAGTTTATCATAACTTCATTCAATTGTCGATCTTTTTATTCCTTATTTTTTTAAACTATTTTCATTCATTCCAATTTTTTGGTTACAAGTTTGAACTAGACATTCTTGTATTTAAGAATCTTATGCAAAGAAATGACTATTAATTACTAATTTGTCATGATTCCAATTTCAAATTTGATTTATAAAAGAACATATTTTTTTTGTGATTATCTTACTTTTCTTTTTCTTTTCATTTTTTTTTGTATAACACTTGAAATTTAGTTATTTGATAAACATTGTAATTAATGTTTTAAAGGGACTATTTTGAAACATGTTTTAATTAAATAAAAAGTCATGTAATGTATAAATAAACTGTTACAATTGAACAAACACCTTTAAGAAATACTTTTAAGATATTAATTTTTATATGGGATTAAGTTTAACATAGATATCTTATTTATGGTTTGGTTTAATAAAAGGTGAGATTAGTAGCTTAAATATGTAACCTAATAAGCTAGCTCAAATAATAAATATAATTTTTAAGATATCAAATATCATATATACAAATAGTTTATGTTAGTTTAATACATATTAAAAAAAATTAATAACTAATTAAAGGATGATTGATTCAATTAAGAGATTATATAATAATAATAATATTTAAATTAACAACCATCACATTAATCCACATCATCATCAGGTATCTAATCCACGTTATTAGGTATGTTTTCTTTCTCCCCTCTCATACTCTCTCTTTCTTAAATAAATTTTATTTTTTCATTACCATATATTATATATATATATATATATATATATATATATATATATATATATATATTTTCTTACCATATTATCTAAAAGAATTATTTATATTAATATAAATTCAAAATATAAACAATTATTTTTTTTTTATAAATACACATACCTACCTTCAAAATTTTAAATTTATTTGTTACCTTATATATATTATATTATTTTTTATCATTAATTTTATATAAATACATTTTATCATATATTTTTTTTTTCTCATTATATATATATATATATATATATATATATATAATATTTTTTATACGATAAAAGATATATCATATATATATATATATAATATTTTTTATATGAGTATATATAATTTTTAAGTTAATATAAAAATTAACTAATTGGTTATAAATATTAAATATAAATACAAAGTATATATATACACAAAATAATAAAATTATTTTAACTATCATAGGTGGTTTAACCGTTTAAGTGTACACATTTCATGCTTAAGACCAATGTTCGAATTTCAAAAATATAAATTTATATTTTCAAAATTGTATTCTTGACTATAATATAGGGTGCTGCAAGTTTTAAAGAACTGATAGGCATCTGAAAGTGTAAGGTCGGAATTAGTGGTTGGTTTGGCGAGTATTTGAAAGTGTGAGGTCACGAGATAAATGTTTGGTGATGGGTGGTTATCGAGCGTAAGGTCGGAATTAGTTATTTTCTGGAGGAGTTTATCATAACTTCATTCAATTGTCGATCTTTGTATTCCTTATTTATTAAAACTATTTTCATTCATTCCAATTTTTTGGTTACAAGTTTGAACTAGACATTCTTGTATTTAAGAATCTTATGCAAAGAAATGACTATTAATTACTAATTTTTCATGATTCCAATTTCAAATTTGATATTATAAAAGAACATATTTTTTTGTGTGATTATCTTACTTTTCTTTTTTCTTTTTTCTTTTTTGTATAACCCATGAAATTTAGTTATTTGATAAACATTGTAATTAAAGTTTTAAAGGGACAATTTTGAAACATGTTTTAATCAAATAAAAAGTCATGTTATGTATAAATAAACTGTTACAATTGAACAAACACCTTTAAGAAATACTTTTAAGATGTTAATTTTTATATGGGATTAAGTTTAACATAGATATCTTATTTATGGTTTGGTTTAATAAGAGGTGAGATTAGTAACTTAAATATATAACCTAATAAGCTAGCTCAAATAATAAGTATAATTTTTAAGATATCAAATATCACATATACAAATAGTTTATGTTAGTTTAATGCATTAAAAAAAATTAATAACTAATTAAAGGGTGATTGGTTCAATTAAGAGAATATATAATAATAATAATATTAATAATAATAATGTTTAAAGTTAATATGCATCACATTAATCCACATCATCAATCATTAGGTATATAATCCACATTATTAGGTATTTTTTCTTTCACCCTCTCATACTCTCTCTTTCTTAATTAAATTTTATTTTTTCATTACCATATATTATATATATATATATATATATATATATATATATTTTTTTTTTTTTTTCTAACCATATTATCTAAAAAATTATTTATATTAATATAAATTCAAAATATAAACAATTGTTTTTTTTATAAATGCACATACCTACTTTCAAAATTTTATATTTATTTGTTACCTTATATATATATTATATTATTTTTCATCATTAATTTTATTTAAATACATTTTATCATATAATTTTTTCTCTCATCACACATTTATATATATATATATATATATATATATAATATATATATATATATATATAATATTTTTTATATGAGTATAAATAATTTTTAAGCTAATATAAAATTAACTAATCGGTTATAAATATTAAATACAAAGTATATATATACATATACACAAAATAATAAAATTATTTTAACTATAATAGGTGGTTTAACCGTTTAAGTGTACACATTTCATGATTAAGACCAATGTTCGAATTTCAAAAATGTAAATTTATATTTTCAAAATTGTATTCTTGACTATAATATATGGTCGTGCAACTTTTAAAGAACTGATAGGCATCTGAAAGTGTAAGGTCGGAATTAGTGGTTGGTTTGACGAATATTTGAAAGTGTGAGGTCACGAGATAGAGGTTTGGTGGTGGGTGATTTATCGAGCGTAAGGTCGGAATTAGTGGGTGATATGACGAGCATTTAAAAGTGTGAGGTCACGAGATGAAGGCGGATGGTGGGTAGTTTATTGAGTGTGAGGTCGGAATTAGTGGTTGGTATGACGAGCATTTTAAAGTGTGAGGTTACGAGATGGAGGTCGTGTGGTGGGTGGTTTGTCGAGTGTGAGATCAGAATTAGTGGTTGGTTTGGCGAACATTTGAAAGTGTGAGGTCATGAGATTGAGGTTGGGTGGTGGTGGTTTGTCGAGTGTGGGGTTGGAATTAATGGTTGTTTTGACGAACATTTGAAAGTGTGAGGTCATGAGATGAATGTCGGATGATGTTAGTGGTTGGTTTGACGTTGGATAAGTGGTTTTTGATCAACTGGGATTGGTTGTTGATTCGTTGAAGTGTGAGTAAAAGAGAGATTGACTAAGATTGATGAGTGATTTGTCGAGGGATAGAGTCATATAAGAAAGTTTGAGTTACAAGATTAAGGTTAGTGGGTGTTTTGTCGAAGAGTTAAAGAGACATATAAAAAAGTGTGAGTCACGATGATGTTCAATTGGAGGGGTAGTGGTTGAGTTTGACGAGATATAGAGATGTGTTTAACTATATTAATATTAATTATAGATACAAACAATTTTTTTATAAATGCACCTATCTTCATAATTTTCTATTTATTTTATTTATATATATATATAAACAATTTGTTTTTATATATACATTTACCTTCATATTTTTTATAATTTTATTAATATGTTACGAGATGGAGGTCGGGTGGTGGGTGGTTTGTCGATTATGCAGTTGCAATTAATGGTTAATTTGATGAGCATTTGAAAGTGTGAGGTTACGAGATGAATGTCGGATGGTGGTTAGTGGTTGGTTTGACGTTGGATAAGAGGTCTGTGATCAATTGAGATTAGTTGTTTATTTGTTAAAGTGAGAGTAAAAAGAGAGGTTGACTAAGATTAGTGAGTGATTTGTTGAGGGATAGAGGCATATGAAAATGTGTGAATTACAAGATTATGTTTAGTTTGCCGTGAGGATAAAGATGCATATAAAAAAGTGTGAGTCATAGGATGATGGTCAATTGAAAGGTTAGTGGTTGAGTTTGACGAGATATAAAAAGTGTGTCATCAATTAAGGTCGACTAAGATTTGTGGGTGGTTTACTAAGGGATACTTAACTAAAATTAGGGTTATCAAACAAAAATTTCCAGGACTGAAGGAGATCAATTGAAATGTTTAATTTTTTATATTTTATGCTTATTCTTTTATCGATCATATAATAGTCTAGGAACATTTACCTTATTACCCAAACTTTACAAAGTTATCCTGCATGGGTCAGTGTTATCGGTCTATGATACCTTGTTCATAGTTAGAAACGTGGTAATCTAATGGTTTCAGACGCACAAACATTATTTGTATTATTAGAAATTGGCTATATATACTAAAGACACTTCAGTATACATTAGAGTTGACACACAATCCCAATACTATATAACATAGCTGAGAAGAAACAAAATGAAAGACGAGCAAGGATTGATACGATGTTTTGGGGGCAATGGTGCATATCGACCCTTAAGTAGAAAATCTGTCTCTATCATGAGGAATCGAGTAATCCAAATTGGGGCCAAGCGGAACAATGCCATAAGGATTGATGGATAAATGACTTCCATAATAGTTTTTCTTGATATGTACCATGTTCACAGTGGTGCTAACACCTGCAATCTGGAAGATGTCTTTTGTGTAATTGAACAAGTTTGGGTACTCTCTCAACTGCTTTTTGTTACACTTGAAATGAACTGCGTAAACCTGCACCAAATCCATATTTATGTATTAACTAACAAAATAAGATCAAACTAGATTAGGTAACAAAAGTTGATTGAGACTCGGATATAATGTATTTCATACCTCGTCAAATCTAATAAGGGTGACAAACAATCGAACATCTGCTTCAGTCAATGTGTTACCACAAAGATATCTCTGCTTATCCAGAATATCCTCACATCTGTCCAATGCTTCATATAATCTCAATACAGCCTGTAGTGAAAACATCAAAGGATGAAAAACATCAAAGGATGAAATTCCTTCATCCTTCTCAAAGAGGATAAAGAAAGTAGTGGATTTTTCATTAATAGTTTGAAGAAAATAAAAAGGTAGTCACACCTCATTGTAAGGCTCTTGCTTAGTAGCAAATCCACATTTATAGACACCATTGTTAATACCAACATATATCCATCTATTGACCTCATTGATCTTATCTTGCAACTGAAGAGGATAAAGGTCAATAGATGGATTCTCTGCAATTTCGTTGAACTCAGAATTGAACATGCGGATTATCTCTTCACTCTCGTTGTTGACAATTGTTTTGAGTTTTTTATCCCAAAGAACCTGGTGAAAATGGACATGATTTCACTTCTAAAGAGAAATATTAGCCAAAAAATAAGAAATTATAAGAGGGTATACGCACAGGAACTGTGTACTTTCCGGAATAGTTTGAACTGGCTATCTCATACAGTTCCCTTATAGTTCTGGTTCCATTCAACGAGTCTGGCTCAGCTCCCAGTTCCTCATTATCAAAGGTAGGAAAGACCCAGCCCTTGTGATCATCTGAATCCTTTGTTCTCTCCCATACCGGTTTGACAGACTGATATCATATTGGAAATACAGCAAAGAGAAAAAAAAAATAGTGAATTGTTTATTTGGGAACACTTTTAAATCCGGATCCTGATAAGAAACCATCAATAAATTGCTGAATAACTAATCAAAATAATTATTAAGTCCATTTGATAATTCTTTTCTAAGAGCTAAAATTAACTAGTTAAGCTGTGCATGTATGACTCAAAGTTGACATACCGAGAAACTGATTGCTTGGTCAAGACCTTTGATTTTCAAGTACATGAGGCACCTGGATGCCCAGGGACAAGCATAAGACACATAGAGGTGATACCTCCCAACTTCAGCTGGGAAAGTAGAATTCTGGTCCCTTGAGATTAAGTTTCTGAATGTTGAAGGTGTTCTAACAAAGGCACCCGATTGAGAAACCTCAGCCAATGCAGATCTAGCCATTTTGAAATTGTTCTGCAGAATTTCAACATTATTATAAGTCATCCTGATCTACATCTGTTTAATACTCAACACATAGGAAACAACAATCAGTTACCAACCTGGAGAAGAACAGAGCTGATGCAAAACAATTGAAGTTCAATAAGAAGCAGCAACAACTGGAGAACGAAACTAAAACAATCAACAGACTCTAAAATACTTAAAAAAAAAGCACTAAAAATCAAAATTAGTGACGCAGGCCCATCCTATCTATAGCATGGGTGTTATATACCCCACTATTTAATTAACACTTTTTAATGTACAAATTCTCTTCTCTCACAATTCACAAATATAAGGATGTGAAATTTATAGTTTACGACATGGTATTTTAAAATTTAATATTTATTGTTCAAAAGTAAAATTAGAATTTAAAAGAAGAAAATATGTATTAATTTAGTTTTTATATATATATATATATTATGAAGAATAACCGAATAATTTTCTTAAAATAATGTTAAAATATTTTTTATATATAAAAATAATTATATGTATTATCGAACCAACTCCAAAAGTCAAAGAATCATCAATTTTGTTTGTAATTGTATATAAGTTTGCAGCAAAGAACAGCAGCACACCTTGGGCTTTGAGTGAGAGAAACCAAACTTTGCTTCTTCTTTTATAAAAAATTTCAACTCAAAAGAAAAAAAAGCCCTTATTTAGTTCATTAAAAAGCAAAAGATTAAAATATACTTTATAATCTGAAATTCATCAAATAATTTGATGAAAAAATATTTTAACTTTGATAAAAAAAAATTAAATAAATTGACTAATCTTCATAAAAAAGCATCCATGGATTGAGTTTAGCGTTAGTTGGTTGGGTCATTTATAAGATAAACCATTTTAATCATTAAAGATTTAATAATATAAAAATAAATAAACAAATTTAATATAATAAAGTAAACATAAACCTCTATTGTAATATACTAACATTATTATAAAAAAATTCAAATATTTACCAAAAACATACATTGAGTTAATAGTCTAATTTTTAAATAAATATTAAAATTGTTAAAACAATTTTTTTTTCATTTAAATCATCACTGAACTCATGTAGTTGGTTTTTATTGGCATAGTTTGATTTGGTGTTTATAAATAATAAACTTTTATAGTAATTTTACCTAATAATTTTATATAAAAAATTATAATTAAAAATATTTTTACGTTCAAACTCAATTATTTTACATTTTAAAATAATCTCACCCAAAATATATTTAATTATAATTTTTACCTAAACTTTTTACACAAAATTTCTGTAACACTTTATTATACAATTATACAGACGCACAAACCTGACTTATAAACGTTATAACGAGCATTAAATTATTAAGATTATTATAATTGATGAGTGCTTTGGGTAATGTGAACATTATGGGCCAGTGAACTTTGGGTAATGTGAACATGATGGGTAGTAGTGAGCTTTGGGTAATGTGAAAGTAAACTTTGGATAGCAGAGGTGTGTAAGAATAAGTGATGGGTAATAAGGTGATGGGTAGTGAATTTAGGAATAATGAATTTTTATAATAGACTATAAATTACATTGTTTGGAGCACAAATCATGTATTAGATAATATATTATATAAAAACAATATATATGTAATATGTCTAATTTTAAGGATAAAAAATCCTAATACAAATATTTGGAATTGTAGATTATTTCTTTGGCATATTCACATTTATGCCTAAAATTAATAAAAATATTTTGTATATTGTATTAGGATAAACCTATACACATTTTTAAAAACAAAATATACTAAACACTATTACTTTTACCTCCAAAATTGGATAAAAGTCTTATAATTATATATATACCAATATTGAATTATATAATTTAATATATTTAATATTAAATAATTAAAATAAATATTAATTTTTTTTCATATATATATATATAATATATTTCTTAACTTCTTTCTTTTTCTTTTTCCAATTCAAAATTATTCTAAAAATAAAAAAATTATTATATTTATAAAAAAAATAAAAAAATTTAGTACAACTTGTTGGGTCAAATTATTTTGACTAAAATAAACTAGAGAATAAGCTTATTTTATGCTGACTTTATTTTAACGATCTTTGTTAAAACTTAGTTTTGAATAAAGCTAAGTTGTATATTTTTTTTGTGCAGGTGCATATATAAAACTATGCTACTTTAGATGTGGTCTACAATAGGCTATCTTAGACGTCATACGCTGTTAGACGTAGAAGTCTAACTCCTTTAGACGAGGTCTAAATGTAAACGTAGTTAGACGGGTACGTCTAACTCCTTTAGACGAGGTCTAAAGGGAAATGTAGTTAAATGGATACGTCTAACTCCTTTAGACGAGGTATAAAGGGAAACATAGTTAGACGGGTATGTCTAACTCCTTTAAACGGGTATGTCTAACTCCTTTAGACAAAGTCTAAAGGGAAACATAGTTAGACGGATACGTCAAACTCCTTTAGACGAGGTCTAAAGGGAAACGTAGTTCTATTGGTACGTCTAACTCGTTTAGACAAAGTCTAAAGGGAAGCGTAGTTAGACGGGTACGTCTAACTCCTTTAGACGAGGTCTAAAGGGATGCGTAGTTAGACGGGTACGTCTAACTCCTTTAGACGAGGTCTAAAGGGATGCATAGTTAGACGGGTACATCTAACTCCTTTAAAAGAAGTCTAAAGGGATTCGTAGTTAGATGGGTTCATCTAACTCCTTTAGACGAGGTCTAAAGGCATGCGTAGTTAGACGGGTACGTCTAACTCCTTTAGACGAGGTCTAAAGGAATGCGTTGTTAGACGTGTATTTCTAATTCCTTTAGACGAGGTCTAAAGGGATGCGTAGTTAGACGAGGACGTTTAACTCCTTTAGACGAGGTCTAAAGGAGCACATCTATTTCCTTGCTTTAGAAGTTGTCTAAAGAAAGCGCACGTCTAATCAAGATCAACTAGCCGTCTGCTACTCCTACTCCACTCATTTCTATATAGTTTGACAAGCTAACTAATTATATCAAATGAATGAACGCCACATACGCAAATATCCTTCCAACTTCTTGTCCAGTATAAGACAATATCAAAGGATAATTTGGCGCATTACTAGTTCGGTACGGCTACGATCCAATTGCTTATAGTCTGTTGTTCTTTAGTATTATAGGCAACCGTCCAACGGACACATGCCACGTGTCCACAAAGAAGATTCGACCGTTGGTGTCTCTCTATTATAAATATATGCTCAAGGACAACAGACGAATCACTGGGTTACCTCTCTCGCTCTCGAACACTCAGTTATCTGATTCACAATCTCACTCTTACTCTTACTAACTTCGTACATCCTTCAAGATCAAGAGAGAAATTCAATTACTGTCTAGCTGTGAGAACATTGTAAGTTGAACAGAGGTTGTTTTGTTCAATAGAGAGTTAACTAGCTCAGTGAGTTGTATTCGATTCAAAGTATTTAGTGGATATCCTTCTGATTGTGGAAGAAGGGGTGACGTAGGAGTTTTATCTCCGAACATCCATACAACTCCTTGTGTTCTTTACTTTCTGCCTTTGCCATTCGGTTGTTCAAAGCTTCAAATCCGACGAACATTTCCGCACTTGAATCCGTTTCAAGATTTTGGAGGATTTGTAAAGAATAGAAACAGATTATAATCCTTCACAGGATTATTATCGAAAAGTTTATCGTAAGATGTTAATAATAGTTAGACCCTAGTCTCTATTGGCAACACAGATCATATCAAGTGGTTTAGGGTTTAGGGTTTAGAGTTTAGGGTTTAGGTTTAGGGTTTAGGGTTTAGGCTCTGTGTGCTTCTGGAACGTGGCCGTACTGAACGGTAGTGCGCGGGATATCCTCCTGCAACTATTCGGTACTGAACAAGTAGTGGAAGGAATATTTACGTACGCGACGTTCATTCATTTGATGCAAGTAGCTGGCGCACTGATCTGTAAGAGAAAGTGGAGCAGGAGTAGCGTACATCTAGTTGATCGTGGGTAGACGTATGCTAACTTCAGACGGCTGCTGAAGAGAGCATTAAACATGCTCCATTAGACCACCAAGTTTAATAGAGTTAGACGCCAACGTCTATTAGAGAGATCCATTAGACTACCACGTCTAATGGAGTTAGACTGCACCGTTTAACCACACTTCCCATTAGACTACCATGTCTAATAGAGTTAGACTGCAACGTCTATTCTTACATCACTTCAGACTAATTTAAAGGAGTTAGACGTCAACGTCTAACTTCATATTTGTTAGACTTGCACGTTTAACTACGTATCTGTTAGACTCGCACGACTAACTATGTATCTGTTAAACTTACACGTCTAACTACATATCTGTTAGACTGACACGTCTAACTACGTACATGTTAGACTGGCACGTCTAACTATGTATCTGTTAGACTAACACGTCTAACTACGTATCTGTTAGAGTGACACGTCTAACTACGTATCTATTAGACTGACACGTTTAACTACGTATTTATTAGACTTGCACGTCTAACTACGTATCTGTTAGACTTGCACATCTAACTACGTATTTGTTAGTCTGGTACGTCTAACTACGTATCTGTTAGACTGACACGTCTAACTACATATCTGTTAGACTAGCACATCTAACTACTTATCTATTAGACTTGCACATCTAACTACGTATCTGTTAGACTGTCACGTCTAACTACGTATCTGTTAGACTTACACGTCTAAATACGTATCTGTTAGACTGACACGTCTAACTACGTATCTATTAGACTGACACGTCTAACTACGTATCTGTTAGACTGGCACGTCTAACTACGTATCTGCCAGACTGACACGTCTAATTACTTATCTGTTAAACTGACACGTCTAACTACATATTTGTTAGACTGGTACGTCTAACTACGTATCTGTTAGACTGTCATGTCTAACTACGTTACACGTCTAATTAGCCTTCTTAGACCACGTATAACTTAGCCAAATCTGATGCACCTACATACAAACAATTAGACGTCTTAACTTTATTCATATTTAAACATCATCAAAGCTTAATTGATTAATATTTAGTACTTTTCTGTTAATTAACTTTTTACTTAGTTTTCCAAACAATTTCTTCTAAGTTAATTAACTCTTAATTTTTCCCAACAATTTCCCTATTTGATGATTTAAGCTAAATGATCAAAATCAGTTAAAAATTTCCCTTTTTGATGATGTTAAAACCATGCAGTCTTAAATAAAGCATTGTAAATACTCATCAAATACCATCAAAACGATTCACAAAATATCCCAATCATAAGTTAAAAACCAACACAAGTTTTTAAATCCCCAACATAAGTTAAAAACCAACACAGATTTTTAAATCATAAGTTTTAAGATGAGATAAGCAAAGAAAGAGATTTATTGTCTTTCCTTTTTCACGTTTGCATCTTCATCTCCTGCATCTAAAGAGTTGCTAGTTAGGAGGTTGAGATAACGAGTGACAGCACCTCGACCGCCTCCACTTCCACCGCCTCTGTCGCTTCCATGACCTAAGCTTTTCTTTCTTTGTCTTAGACCTTCTTCAATTTTTTCAGCCGCTTTTCTCTTGGATAGGGTTCATCTAGCAGCTCCACCTCTAGAACTGCATCCTCTTGAGCTACCTTCACCCTTTTTAACATTATCAACTGAAGCAACAACAAGGAGTACATCACAAGATCTTTCTTTAATGGCATTGGCTTCGGCCACTTCAATCACCTGAATGGATCTAGAAAGAGAATCAACTTGCTCCATTCTTTCTGCTTCGGCTCTACCCATAGATTTGGTCATTTCCACCATTTGAGCTTGAACGAGATCAATTGAGTTTACTAAGACCTGATGAAGTTCCAAGTTGAAGACTTTTATCTCGGTATGTTGTTCTGTTTGAGTACTAACGACATTTTTCTCAAACTTGTTGTGCTTGGAATTTTCAATGTTGAGTTCATAAGTGTTTCGGTGCATGGTCTTCTCCAAATCTTTCTGAATAGCAAGGAAGGAATACATATCTTTCCGACTTTTTACCGAGCCCTTTTAAAGATATATTAACATGGAATCTATATCTTCCATGTTCAAATTAAATGAACTTATTGCATCCATCATAATATGAAACTTTGCATCTTCGTGAAGCGCCTCTTCGGGAGAGCGAGCAGCTGAGGACACAGAATGAGAATGAGCAGGAGTAGTCCGAATTGGACTCACATGCGTGTTCACTTGTAAAGAACACTCGGGTTCTTTATCATTTGAATGTGAAGAGGTAGACTTAGACGCATCCTTGGATTTATCTTCTTCATTTATGATATCAGCACAAACTTGCCGAATTCCTTCTGAAATGTTGTCAAAATGCAGAGGAAGTTTGTTAACAAACTCATCAATATTTGCATCTGTAATGACGGGAGATGATCGAGAAACATAAGACATTGGAACGAAGCATTCTTCCTAAGGAATACCCTCTGAAGAATCTTCCTTAGCATTTTGTTCCCCCTCAGCAGAAGACGAAATTTCCTCGACATCAGCTTCCTTCAAAGGTCCCCCCTTTGATTCTGAATTCGGAGTCTTATCAGCAATCTTTGTTGATTCATCTTTTTCAACCAAAGGCTCTTCTTCAACGTTAACAATAGGATCCACTTTAGGTGTCTCCTTCGGTTGAGAATCAGAAAACCGAGCTTCAACAACAACTTCTTCTTCTTCTTCTACCACCTTTTCATCTTGACCCACATTAAGGGTCTGATCAGCAGTCTGTAGGGCAGATAGACGTATCTCTTCAAAAGAAGCATTTGTTAATTCAACGATATGGGAAGAAGCCTGCTCATCTTCTTCTACCTCAGACTGATTAATGTCAAAAATCTCCATAGACTCATCTTCGTTAAAAGAATCATGAAATAAAGTCAACCTAGACGACTCTATGTCGTGAGCCTTTTGGAGAACGGTTGTGCAATAACTATTCAGAATGAGATCCAACCTTTTCAAAGTAGTCTGCTCTATATGAGTATCTCTGTCCATAAGGTTAAAATTAGATTTTCTCATTTCTATCATGGGAAGAAAAGTATGTACCATGATGTTTGCAACCACCAGTTTCCTTCGATTAAGGGCTTTAGAAACAATGCCTGTCATAACCCATCTTAAGATCCTCTGTTCATTCTTTATAACGTTCTTCCATTCTGTCACGATCTCCTTTTTTGAGAACATCTCATCAAACTGGGTTTCCATTCTGTAATTTACCCAAGTGTCAAAATGTTGATTCTCTCAGCAGCCCTCTCCATTACCATGTTGACAATGCAGCCAGATTCAGATACTTTCTCAGGAGATTCAACAGTAGTCTCCTTTCCTTTTTCTTCAGGATTCTCATCAGGTTTAGGTTTGGGAAAGTACATAGGTTCGTGAATAATGATGCCAGGGGCTCCTCTTGATGATCTCATAATTTCAAAAGGGGTCTTAGGCTTCTTGAACACCCCTTCTGGAAGAACGGACAAAACGCCCTTCCCGATAGATACAAATTGCATTTCAAAAATCTTGGATGTAAGAGGCTTGACAGTAGGCAGAGTAGGACCCTGCTCAAAAGATACAATAACAGCAGCAACAGGCGTTGGAACAACGACCTGCTCTATTTCAGATGGAATAATGCTAGTAGTCTCAACAGCTGCTGGCATTTCAGTAATACTTGCAGCGACAACAACTGCTGGCACTTCAGGACGGATAGGCATCGGTACCCTGTCAATAGTTTCAATAATTGGACTGACTGGCTCAACAGTCGACCCAACAACTTGTTCTATCACAGGAACATCACAAGTAGGCACAAAGGCCAAGGGAGAGGAGGAAATTACCTTTTTAGACTTTTTAGACGCCTTAGACGCCTTAGACGCGCTAGATGCTTTAGACGCCTTAAACGCTTTCTTCTTATGATCTTCAGCATGACCAAATGACTTAGCCTACTTCTTCAATGCGATGGGGGATGAAGAGAGTGAAGAGATAGGAACTGCGACAATAGGAGGAAGATTCTGTCTTGCCCTAGAGTCAACTACTCCAGAATCTTTCTTCAAGGAGCTCTTTTGTCTGTTCGTTCTCGCCGCAGACTCCATAATAGATTTGGTTTGCTTTTACCCCGTCGACAACACATAAGCAGTCTGTCTCTTCGAACGAGTGACTGGCTGGCCACCTATTTGTTGGCTTGAAGAGCCATAACCCATCTCCTTTGAGAGCTTCATTCTCACCAGAGCACTCTTTACAGAAAAGTGTGTGTATATGCGGCTCGGGTTAATAGCCTCACCCTCACCCATAGGGACACCCAAATGTTTCATAAAGCGCCTGAGTTGGGCCGCAGAACTTCACTCTCTTTATTCTTGGAGTAAATTAATGCACAAAGATTAGAAAAGAGGGTCGAAGCCCAGTTTACTTGAATACCTTTAGAGATGACAGTCATATAGTCGAATCGTTCCTGACTATATGAATTGAAAGATCTTGCCCTTCCTTTGAGCGTCTTTGCTACAATGTCGTTTAAAAGAATGAAGTGTGGCTTTAGGGCCTTTTTCTTCCCGTTCAGTCTTATCGCATAGCCGTCGTTGGAAAATACCGTCTTCATCCCTGTGATAGTTTCCGCTGGAAAAGCCAAGTTAAAAGTGTGAACCTTCGATGGAAGTTCGAAGAACTCCGCATAGGCCACTTCGTTAAAAGAAATAGGAGATTTGTTCACTATGGTTGTGATAGATTCACTAACTAAGACCGTTGTCTTGAAAAACTCGCGAACTTCATTCTCATAAAATATAAATGGGCCTCCAAGATATTTTCCGAGACCGGAATACTCCAATGATCAGAACATATCGATCACATCTTTTTGATCGAAAGAATACACCGAGGGAAAGTCCACCTATAGAGTGAAGTGACCGAGAGTAATCTTCTTGTTAGCCATTTGATAGGAAATGAAGAAGATGAAGAGATTTCTTAGAGAGAAGTTAGAGAAAACTAGGGTTCTTTAAGAAAATATTTGATCGAAAAGGTTTTAGAAGCATGCACGATGTCCTTATATAGAATTCTAACAGTCACATGGCCTAACCGCCACTTTAATATAAGACGGGCCCACTAATTAATGTAAGACATCTTTTATCACAAGTTGTCATCATTAATTTAAGGGTTATGTTAGTCATTTTCCTTAACTGTGAAAGACACGCGTCTTCAAGTTTCTAGGAATGACTGTTCAATATTTTGAGCGGGAAAATTAGATGGCAGCGCATAAAGGACAATTGTCCTTAATCAATTTAAAGATGAAGAGTTTAATAGCACACGTAGTTAGACTTTTCATTTACTTCTACAATCTAGGTGAACTAAGCGTCTATTAGACGCATGAGTCTATTAAACGCAAGCGTTTAATCATGTGTCTTATATATGTCTATCCGTCTATTAGGTGTAGACGTCTGATTACGCATGAACAACACGTATTAGACGTGTGTTTGGTTAGACGTGATCGTCCAACTACTCTTGTCTTGTAAACGTCTGAACGTCTATTAGACTTGAATGTCTAACCGCGCGAGTTATCAACCGAGACAGTTCACATTAGATTGTGTAAGTATGTGCATGTCTAAGTACTTGCTTTTCTTTTAGACGACCTCGTCTAATAGACGGATTAAAGCTTTCGTCTGCTTGCATCTTTATTTACACAATAAATTTCCCCTTCAATTTATGCATGTACAAAAAGAATAAACAAATGTTTTTGAAGTCCCCAAAACCAAAAATACTTTTAAGTAAGAAAGCACTTAGTCCTTAAAAGTGGCAAGGGACACTTTTGATCCTCTAGAAGAATTCTTCAGAAGATTATCCTCCAATCTTCCTTCCCACAGCTTCCCTGTATCACCTACACAAGGAAATATTTACAAACTTTGGTACCCACATTCACTTGGGTCCTCGATCAATCAATCCCTTAGGAATCCATATTTGAGTTATCTTGATGGATTTCCCATTTTGTGTTGTAATAAGTGTGTATGATTTTGACTTAGAAGACGCCTTCCTGCTAGCCACTGTTCCCTTAACTTTAGAGGATGATTTACTTTTAAAACTCCTTGACTTCTTGTCAAGATTTAGTTTTCCAGACTTACTGGATGCATATAAATTAAGTTTCAACCAACTAACTGTTGGTGGAACATAAGTTATCTCATCCTATAAATTTAACTCCTCACGGTATGAATCAGTTCCAGTGTCAGTTAAACTCTCTTTGACAAATCTTATTGGCTTAAGCTTGTTAGTTGCTGAGTTTAACTTCTTATAGGACTTGTTTGAGTCATTGCTATCAAATCGTAGACCGAATTTACATCTAGCAGGCCTCAACAGACTAACATGATATTTGACAACTTCTCCAAACCTTGTCCAAGAACTTATAATATAAGTTAAACGTTTGTTTTCAGCAAAAAGGGCTTGAATCTTTTCTTTGAGCATATCATTCTCAGATGAAATCTCATCCATGTTTTCCAAAACTTTTGGCTCGAAGGTTTGAGAAAAAGGTGGTTCATCAGTTTCAGATTCTGATCTTGTTTTGTTTTGAGATTCTGACCACTTTTTATACTCCAAGACCATGTCATTTAGTGCATTCACTAGTTCATCTCGTGAGAAGTTTTCTAGAGAGAAATCCAATACCTCAGATTCCTCAGAATCTTCCTCTTCTCTTGCCATGAAGCAAGAAATCTCTTCATCATCATTGTCGCTAGATGATGAGTTGTCTGAGTTTCTTTGAATCCAGGCCTTGTTGTCTACTGCCAAGAGGGCCTTTAGCTCACCTTCATTGTCATTCTTCCTCTCATCACGTTTCGACTTTTTGCACTCCAACCTGTAGTGACCTAGAATACCACAGTTAAAACACTTAACTTTAGATTTTGATTTAGATTTATCATCATTATTATTATTTGAAGAGCTTGAGTTAAGAATGCTCTTCTTCATGTATTTCCTGAATTTCTTCACGAGAAGAGCCATCGCGTCACAACTAAGCTGCTGGGCAGACGACTTTTCTTCATTTACAAATGGTGACTCTTCAGAAGACATCAATGCCTTGGTAATGATGACTGATGTGGGGGTGCTCATCTTCATTCCTAGAGTTCAACTCGAACTCATAGGCCTTCAGATCGGTAAGCAAGTCAAAGAGCTCCATCTTATTGAGGTCTTTGGACTCCCTCATTGCCATGTCCCACTCCCTAGGTAACACTCGCATGACCTTTATAGAAATCTCTCTGTTGCTGTAGGTCTTGCATAGAATGGATAGGGTGGTGACAATCTGACTGAATCTTGCATCAAACTCAGTCATCGTCTCTCCTGGACGCATCTTGAAGTAGTCAAACTACTGAGTGGCAACCGTAATCTTGTTCTCTTTGGTTTACGCGTTGCCTTCACAGATTTGAGTGAGTCTATCCCAAATTTCTTTGGCAGACTCGCAAGATATGATGTAGTTGAACATGCTATCATCAAGGGATCTGTATAGGACATCAATGGAAAGGTTGTTGAGGTTGTTCTTCCTCTTATCTTCATTTGTCCACTCAGATTTTTTCTTATCGATCTTGATGGGTCCTTCAGTGACAACACTCCACATGTCATCGTTCAAGGAAGCAAGATGGGCACGAACTCTCTTCTTCTACACCATGTAGTTTTCTTTCGAAAACATAGGAATCTTGGAGGAGCTATCATCTTTCAACATGATTCAGGTTCTTGTTGCTTGAGAATAGAAAATAGGGCTCTGATACCAATTGATATGATCATTGTAATTAATAGAGACGGGTGTCTGACTATTGATGACAATTTCGGAAAAATGGTTTGATGGAAATTTTGTTAAGGATTACTATCACATTCTATTCTTCACAAACCTTCACAAATACTTGAAACGATTCAAGTGCGGAATTGTTTATTTGGGTTTGAAGCCTTGAACGAATGAATAAAGAAAGACAAAAGGAAAGAACACAATAAGATGTTTATGGATGTTCGGAGCTAACTCTCCTACGTCACCCTTTCTTTCAACAACCGAAATGATTTCACTAAACTTCTTGAATCAAATACAGTTCACTGAATAAATAACACTATGTTTAACAGAACAGACTCTATTAAACATACAATATGATTAAGAATATCTCTCAGCTAGAACAGTGGTTTTGATTCTCTCTTTTGAACTTGAATATGATGTACAATCAGTAAGTGCAAGAGTAGTTCGTAATGTGAGCAGAGTAATTTCTAATTCTTCTAGCAGATTTGTCCGTTGTCCTTGAATAGCTAAATATAGTGGAAGGACACCAACAATCAAATCTTCTGTATGGACACGTGGCACGCGCCCATAGAATTGCCGCCTAAAGGATTGAGTACAACAGGCTCTTTGCTTCTAGAACGTGACCGTACTAAACGGTAGTGCGCGGGATATCCTCCTGCAACTATGTAGTGGGAGGAATATTTGCGCATGTGGAGTTCATTCATTTGATGCAAGTAGTTGGCGCACTGATCTTCAAGAGAAAGTAGAGCAGGAGTAGCGTACAACTAGTTGATCGTGAGTAGACGTATGCTAACTTCAGACGATTGCTGAAGCGAGGCATTAGACGTGCTCCAATAGACCACCAAGTCTAATAGAGTTAGACGCCAACGTCTATCAGAGAGATCCATTAGACTACCACGTCTAATGGAGTTAGACTACAACGTCTAACCTTACATCACTTCAGAATAATCTGAAGGAGTTGGACGCCAACATCTAAATTCTTGTCTATTAGACTTGCACATCTAACTACGTATTTGTTAGACTGGCACAAGCTACTACATATCTGTTAGACTAGCACGTCTAACTACGTATCTGTTAGACTGTTACGTCTAACTATGTATCTGTTAAACTGGCACGTCTAACTACGTATCTGTTAGAGTAGCATGTCTACCTATGTATCTGTTAGACTATCACTTATAACTACGTATCTGTTAGACTTGCACGTCTAATTACGTATCTTTTAGACTGGCAAGTCTAACTACATAACTGTTAGACTGACATGTCTAAATATGTATCTGTTAGAATGACATGTCTAACTACGTATCTGTTAGACTGACACGTCTAACTACATATTTGTTAGACTGGCACATGTAACTACCTATCTACTAGATTGATACGTCTAACTACGTATTTGTTAGACTTGCACGTCTAACTACGTATCTGTTAGACTAACACGTCTAACTACATATCTGTTAGACTAATACGTCTAATTACGTATCTATTAGACTGACACGTCTAAATATGTATCCGTTAGACTGAAACATCTAACTACGTATCTATTAGACTAACACATCTAACTGCGTATCTGTTAGACTGACACGTCTAACTACGTATCTGTTAGACAGACACGTCTAACTAAGTAACACGTCTAATTAGCAGGCTTAGACCACGTCTAACTTAGTTAAATCTGATAAACCTACATAGAAACAATTAGACGACATAGATTTTTTTATATCTAAACATCATCAAAGCTTAATTGATTAATGAAGTTAGACTGCACCGTCTAACTACGCATCCCATTAGACTACCACGTCTAATGGAGTTAGATTGCAACGTCTAACCTTACATCACTTCAGACTAATCTTAAGGAGTTAAACGCCAACATCTAAATTCTTGTCTATTAGACTTGCACGTCTAACTACGTATTTGTTAGAATGGAACGTGTTACTACGTATTTGTTAGACTTGCACGTCTAACTACGTATCTATTAGACTAGCACGTCTAACTATGTATCTGTTAGACTAGCACATCTAACTATGTATCTGTTAAACTGGCACGTCTAACTACGTATCTGTTAGAGTAGCATGTCTACCTACATATCTGTTAGACTATCACTTATAACTACGTATCTGTTAGACTTGCACGTTTAACTACGTATCTTTTAGACTAGCACGTCTAACTACATATCTGTTAGACTGACACGTCTAAATATGTATCTGTTAGAATGACACGTCTAACTACGTATCTATTAGACTGACACGTCTAACTACGTATTTGTTAGACTGACACGTCTAACTACCTATCTACTAGACTGATACGGCTAATTACGTATTTGTTAGACTTGCACGTCTAACTATGTATCTGTTAGACTGGCACGTCTAACTACGTATCTATTAGACTAACACGTCTAATTACGTATCTATTAGACTGACACGTCTAAATACGTATCTGTTAGACTGGCACGTCTAACTACGTATCTGTTCGACTGACACGTCTAACTATGTATCTGTTAGACTAACACGTCTAACTACGTAACACTTCTAATTAGCCTGCTTAGACCACGTCTAACTTAGCCAAATCTGATACACCTACATAGAAACAATTAGACGACATAGATTTATTCATATCTAAACATCATCAAAGCTTTATTGATTAATATTTAGTACTTTTCTGTTAATTAACTTTTTACTTAGTTTTCCAAACAACTGTCTTCTAAGTTAATTAACTCTTAATTTTTTCCAACAGATTAGAAGCGACAAGTCTTGAATCTGATAGTGAAGATGAAACTCATGTCAAAAGGAATTGTTCGTCTGATCAAGTGTCTGATCCGGTTGATAATCAGCCAAACGACCAAATTTCCAGTCAACTGAGTGTTGACAGTTCCGACGTTGCGAGGCTATCTAATTAGACATCTAATCCTTTAGGACCAAACATCAGATAGAACAGAAATAATCCACCTGAATTGATAATTGGCAATCCTAATTCTCTTCTTAGGACAAGACGTCAATTATTGGATGAAATAATAAACTCCACCTTTATTTCTCAAATTGAGCCAAAGAAAATAGATGAAGTATTGTTTGATCCAGATTGGATCAATGCAATGCAAGAGGAGCTAACCCAATTTGAGAGAAGTAAAGTGTGACATCTAACTCCAAGGTTGACTGATCAATCAGTCATTGGAACAAGATGAGTTTTTAGAAACAAGCTCAGTGAAGATGGCTTAGTTGTGAGAAATAAAGCCTGATTGGTCGTTCAAGGATACAGAGAGGAGGGAGGAATTGACTTTGAGAAGTCATTTGCACCTGCAGCTAGACTCGAGGCAATTAGAATCTTCTTAGCTTATGCATCTTTTAAGAATTTTAAAGTTTTTCAAATGGATGTGAAAAGTGAATTTTTAAATGGTACTTTAAATGAAGACGTATATGTTGAACAACCTCTTGGTTTTCTAGATCACTCTTTACCAAATCATGTTTTTAAACTTGACAAAGCTTTATATAGTTTGAAACAAAACTCCAAGAGCTTGGTATGACACTTTGACTAAATTTTTGTTTGATCATGATTTTGTCATTGGCACAGTTGACAAAACTCTGTTTAGATTTGTTAAAGATTCTCATATTCTACTTGTTCAAGTTTATGTTGATGATATCATGTTTGGGTCAACTAACCCCAAATTATGTGAGAAAGTTTCCAAGCTAATGCAGGATAAATTCGAGATGAGCATGATGGGAGAATTAACCTTCTTCCTCAGTCTTAAAGTTCGTCAACTTAAAAAAGGAACCTTCATCAACCAAGCCAAACATACCAGGGAGTTGTTAAAGAAGTTCGTCAACTTGAAGATGACATATTAATCAACCAAGCCAAGTATACAAGGGAGCTGCTGAAGAAGTTTGGCATGGAGAGTTGCTCAGCGTCCGCTACTCCAATGAATTATTCTAGCAAGCTTTACAAGGATGAAGATGGCCAGTCTGTCGATATCACTGTCTATAAAGGGATCATCGGTTCCTTGCACTACCTAACAGCCAACCGACCATGCAACTTCTTTGTTGTCGGCGTCTGCGGAAGATTTGAGGCTTACCCTAAACAATCTCACCATATTTTTACTAAGCGTATTTTGAAGTATTTAAAGGGAACTCAAAATGTGGGACTGTGGTATCCAAAGGATTCCATTTTCAATTTAATTAACTATTCTGATGCAGATTATCAAGGCTGTAAGATTGATCGGAAGAGCACTAGTGGAACTTGCCAGTTTCTTGGTGATCTTCTGATCTCTTGGTTCAGCAAGAACTAGACGTCCGTTTCCATGTCTAGAACAGAGATTGAGTACCTTGCTTCATGCGCTCAACTCTTGTGGGTTCAACAAAAGCTAAGGTACTATAACATTCAGGCAGATGAGTCACCGATTTTCTGCGATAACACTCGTGTCATAGCGATCACATACAACCCGATGTTGCACTCTCGGACGAAGCATATCGACATCCGACACTATTTAATCCGAGAGCATGTCAGTCAGAAGCATATTTGGGTGGAATATGTCCTAACTGATCAGCAAGTGGCAGACGTGTTCACGAAACCACTCCCCGAGACTAAGTTTTCTTACTTTATAAATTTTTTGGATCTTGTAGACCTAAATTAATTAATTAAATTAAGTATGCACAAATTGAGAGGGAAATTTGTTGCTTCAGTCATCTGGACAGACGTATTAAGACGGATGTCTCAATTCGGTCTAATTAGATCAGTTGTCCGAAGAGAAAGTATTTCGAACAAGCTGTGCTTAAGTAGTTTGCAAGTTAAGCGTGGTCAGACGTCCGAATGTGAGGCAGACGTTTACCGATACGTCTATAGATGTGCGTGAGTAGATGTCGTCCGAACAGACACTCTACGCAGCTTAGACGCAAGGCATGCAGACAACACATATACACGTTCGAACACGAGGGCTTTCGGACGCCTCATCTTCAAAAGAGTTGGGACAGTTTTCATATTTTTTATGCGCTGCCACTTTGATTAACCACTCAAACAGTAAGACAGTCTTATTTCAAAATATTTGGAGGGAATATCTCCTAATATCGAATAACATGAAGACACGTGTCTTTCTATATTAATAATAAGACAAATATTTACATGACAGTTCATTACATCACGTTTCTTTTTTAAATTAATGATAGTTTCATGTTAATTTAAATGACGTCATTTAAAAATGACCCTTCAAAATTGTTTTTAAATCAATTGACGTCTTTTAATGATGACTTTTCAAAACGTTTTAATTTAATTTTATGACGATTTATCTCAATGATGTCCTTTGGGACTCATAACGGTTCATATCTATTTAAGGGTTCCTTGCACGACAAAAATACGTTCACGCCATCCTTGATCTTTTCTTAAACCCTAAAATCTTTGAGATTTTTCTCTGCCTTCTCTCTAGAAACCCTAATCATCTTCTTTGTTGTTTCGTCTTCAAACCATAAAGATGTCTAAGAAACCTATTTCTTTCTTTCATAACACCATGTAGGTGGACTTCGAGTCCATTTATAACTACAAACTGCCAGAGATAGTCGCAATGTTCCGATCCTTGGAGGCATGTGGCCTTAGAAGGTTCTTGGGCGGTTCCTTAATTCTACATGACAAGGAGGTCCGCGAGTTCTTCGCCTCCGGAAAGCTGGTTGATGGTTCTATCATGGAGACAGTCAAGGGCGTCAAAACTAAAACCTCTTTTTCTGAGTTCTTTGGGCTTCCATCGGAAGGCCATAAGCTTGACATTGAGATTCCGACTGAGGATATCTCTGAAATGCGCGCCTCATTTTTGGACATCAACGGTCCGGTGAATATCAATGGGAAGAAGAGGCATCTTAAATATGAATATTGCATTATGCAAGACATTGTGACGAAATCGATTCAGAGGAGAGCAGATCCATTTGACGTCTACACCCAAGATCGTTTCGAGTTCATGGTGGCTATTACAAAAGGTATGGCCATCAACTAGGCATATATTCTCTTTTTAACCCTCTACCAGATGGTTTCTCCATTACGATCTTCGTATCGGGTATGAAGCTCGTCAAAGAATTGAAGTTAGACTCTTCTGTCCAACAGACGAGTGATCAGTCGACCACTCGGTCCAAGCGTCATGTGACCTCTAGTCGTAGGACCTCTACGTCAAGAATGATATCTTTGGTGATGGAGTCTTCAACTAGATCTTCTATCTAGAAGAGAGATTCTAAAGGAGAAACTGCCGAAGTCGAGTCTGCTCCTAAAAGGGCCAAAGTTGAGGAAACCCCTATTGCTGCTATTCCTTTATTCTTGCCCTCGACATCGCCACTAGCCGAGATTTTGGCTAGTCAACGCGAGAAGTTTTTGGAGACGTTTTCCCTTGCTGATGGTCAGACATAAGCTAATCTCTACTAATCAGACAAATGTTCTTCCAACTATTCAGAAAGACCATAGTGCCCGTAGTTGTAGTTGAGGTTCCCGTAGTGGAACATGCTGTTGAACCAAATATTGGTTATTTTATTGAGACGAATTAGGGGGAAGACACTTCTGTCTTCCTTGTTGAACTAGTGGCTATTGTAGCTGTTGTTAATGTTGAAGTTACCATGCCTGAAGTAGAGTAGGACACTGTGTCCTCAACTACTACTGCTACTATTGAAGAAGAACCCATTCAAATGGTTGCTGGCCCTAGTGCTTCTCTTCTAGAGAATGCTTTTACGAAGAATATTTATCCTTTTCCTTGCTTAGAGTAGCTCGAGGGGCTCATGGTAACTCATTTAGAGAGCCTGTCCCCGAACCCAGACCTGCCGATGTTGTGGGAAAAGGAAAAGATATAGCCATTGACACCCGAAAAATATTGTCTGAAGCCAGTTAGATGATAGACCTCATCATGGAGGATGTTGAGAAGAAGGAGTCCGATAAGATTGACATTTTCAACAAATCGATGTGCAACAGGCTCCATTCGAAATACACTAACGTTATATCCAGCAATAATATAACGAAGGATTGTGATAGAAAATAATTGTAAGAACTTATGAAAGGTTTAATGAATATATAAATTAAGTTCAAATAAATATGTTAAACCGCTAAGTCATATCAAGTATATTAATTGGTTTAAATATAACAAGAAGTTGTTGTAGCATAGTGGTAACACATCTGCCTATCCTGAAGATAATATGTAAGAGAGAGAAGAAACTAGGCATGGGGCAAGATAATGATTACAATATCCTTGGGAATATGTAAGAGAAGAAAGAGTTGCAACGGACAAATGATTCAAAAAATATGAATATCCTGAAGATAACGTGTTAAGACAAACAAAATATTCCTTGGGAATATGTAAGAGAGAGAAGAAACTAGGCATGGGGCAAGATAATGATTACAATATCCTTGGGAATATGTAAGAGAAGAAACTAGACATGGGGCAAAATAATTATTACAATATTCCTTGGGAATATGTAAGAGAGAAAAACGAAGGCTTATGCATGTCTGCCATGTGTCCAAACCGGCTTATGCATGTCTGCCATGTGTCAAAACCGGCTTAGTGCCATGTGTCCAAAATGCAAACCGGCTAAGTGCATGTCTACCATGTGTCCAAACCTGCTTATGCATGTCTTCCATGTGTCAACCGGCACGACTTCCAATGACCAATCTCCTAGAGAGAGAAAATATGACCGTTGTCATCTTTTCACTATAAAAGGAAGCTGAATTATTTCAAGAAACATTCAGAGCTCTCGCGCGAACACGCAAATATGCGTGAGATTTCTACGAAAAAGATCATTCAATAGAGAAGAAACAGAAAACGAAAGATCTTACGCATAAGTGATTGAAATCCCGAAAGTGTTTGTGTATTGTGTGTGTATTTTACCAAGTGTAAAAAAATATTGTATTACATCATAGTGAGTGGTGTAACCGACGAGTAGCGATTAAGGCTCGTTCGACATTGTGTGAGTGTTGTAACATTCAAGTTAGTGGAGATCCTTCTCATAATCTGAGAAGAAGGGGTGACGTAGGAGGGTTTGCTCCGAACATCCATAAAAAATCATGTCTTGTGTCATTTTCTTTTATTTCCAGCTTACTCACTCTAAAAACCGAACTATTACCAACCTAAACACAATCCTTAACCAAACCGGTTCATATATTCCATCTAACCGATTCCTTGTTAATCTTATCAAAACTAAGTCGTGTGCGTTGCTTCAAGCTGAAATAGACATTTCCGCCCTTGAACCCGGTTCAAGAGTCTGTAACAGCTTGCGTAGTGTTACGAACGGTTTTAGTGTCTAACCGGACTATCACCAAAGTGTGTTGTGTAAGCGGCCACCCTTCCGAAATCGGAAATACCGCGGTCCTCCAAGGGCGACCCCGATCCTAACTGATTGGAAGAAGCCGGTGAAAACGGAGAAGCTAGTCTTCTCTTGGATAAAAAAGTAGGATGTCAACAAAGTCTTAAAGAGAAGAGAATTTGTTGAAGCCAATGCAAGAGGCCGTGCTCTTTTCCCAATCATCAAATAAAGGAAAGAAAATTTCAATGCTTTGGACATAACTGCTCAGACTGATGCTGAGGTTCTTTGTCGTATGAATCTTATCTTAGATTCTTATTCCTCTACGGCGCTCTGATATGTCCATGGGACTAAGTTGAAAAATTTGTTGCTTTAAGAGGCAAGGCTTCTCGAGCTGATCTGAATTATTCAGACGAGTCTGAACAGACATAATTTATTGAGGATCTACCATTCGCCAATGGTGAGCCGCGCCCCATTCAATCCGTTATGCAGCAACTTGCTCAAAATGAAGAGCAGGTGACTATCCATGCCATCGAACAACAAAAATCATCCGCTGAAGAAAGGCGATTCTAGGCATATCACCCTGCTGAACAAAAATCATCGTCTAAAGTTTAGCAGACCATTCCTATTATTGAGAAGGATCTTGCTCTCACGTCTGAGAAGACGCCTCCGTCTGTTTAGAAGGGAACATCCGAAGTTCCCTCCTCATCCGAATAAAGGCAAACACCTTCTATTGAGGGGGAACTTTCTTGTTCCAAGAGGGCATTCGAAGTTCCCCTCACGTCCGAACAAAGGTAGACGACGTCTGCTGAGGAGGAATAAGCCTATTCCAAGAGAGCGTCCGAAGCTTTACAAACTTCCTCTTCCTTGTCCGAACAGACGTCCAAAAGGGCGTCCGAGAAGGATGTTTTAAGATCCCTTCAGACGGGGAGGCGTCTAAAGAAAGGGCATCCTAAGAAAGACAACCCTCTCCTCCAAAGTCTTATTCTGGTGCTTCCCTTCACACCAATGAGATCTCAAACATCGTTAAGGATCTACAAGGAGTTATTCAAGGAGTAAGAGACGAGTCACGGGCTTTGATAAGTGTGGCTTGAGCCTCCTCTCCAGACCAGGAGCAAGAGCAATCGATCCAAGTAAGTCTTCATCCCAATCCAATTCACTCACTCCCTGTTGGGTCCCAAATTGTATATTTTGATCCATCTTCGTCCGAGGAAGCCTCCCTAGGAGCTATGAGTTTTCACAAGTTCATACTGGATGCTCTGGTTCCATTGCAGCATTGTGTAAAATTTATATCTTCGAGGCTGGAGAATCTTAAAAAGGAATCTACAGCGAACTCCAAAGCCAATACTGCTAAGTCCAAGGCTAATGTTGACATAACCGCTGATCAAAAGAGCACTAATAAAGACTTGATAGAAACCACTCACAACGTAAAGATACTCCATACTCAGGCAAAAAGAATGCAGAAATTTATATTCGATCATATCAATGAGACTCATGACAAGTCCAAGTCTTTTCGTCTTCAGTTTCATAATGAGTCAAAGTCTGCTTTTAAATCCCTCTCTTTACAAATGCTCGAAAATGATAAATCTCTTAAGCTTCTAAGGTTGAGCGCTTAAAAGACGATGAAGCGGTCGCTCGACGCTTTCAAGTTGAAGAAGACGTTGTTGCCGAAGCTGCTAAAGCCCAAACTCTTGTTGTTGCTGACCCTGATATTGTTAAAAAGGGGGAAGGTAGAAATCAAGAGAGAACAAGTGCTGCTCGTGGCACTCGTTCCAGGAAGAAGACAACCCAAGGTGGAAGTGGCAGCTGTCAAGAAGACTGCGACCGTGGGCGTGGAGGTGGCTGTGGTGGTGGTCGTGATGGAGGAGGAAATGGCTGGGATAGATACTTCTACGACCAAACAGGGAGGAACACTTAAACTTTGAATAATTTTTGTAGTTTATTTTTATAAGTACAATTGCTAATTTTTAAGGTTAATCTCTAAGTTCGTGTTTAAACTTGATTTTTAACTTGATTTTAACTTAGTTTTAACATCATCAAAAAAAGGGGGAAATTGTTATACTAAGTTAAATAAAGAAAATGAAAAATTAATGAAAATAGAAATAATCAATTAAGAAGAAATGTACGAACTTCTTAGACGTGGTAGTCTAAAGAAGAGCAAAATCAGACGTCGTCCAAACTTCTTAGACCTGGTAGTTTGAAGAAGAGCGCAATTGGACGTCGTCTGAACTTCATTAGACGGGTTATTCTGAACGAGAGCGCAATAGGACGTCGTCCGAACTTCATTAGACGGGTTAGTCTTAAGAAGAGCACAATCGAACATCGTCTAACTTCATTAGACATGTTAGTATAAAGAAGAGCGTAATCGGACGTTGTCCAACTTCATTAGACTTGTTAGTCTAAAGAAGAGCGTAATCGGATGTCGTCTAACTTTATTAGACATGTTAGTCTAAAGAAGAAAATAATCGGACGTCGTCTAACTTCATTAGACGTGTTAGTCTAAAGAAGAGCATAATCGGACGTCGTCCAATTTCATTAGACGCGTGAAGGAGCGTCTGATGCCGTGCCTCAATAGTCGTCTGAAGAGGTATCTAATTATCTACTCAACTCATAAGCTTGGCAATCAGAAATACTCTTTATCAGTCGTCTGCCTAGACATCTGAACACGCTTTTATTGCCCAAGTGCCATATACTTAATATTCCAGCTTACGTTCTTCACTGTCCCGTACACCACGTTGTTGGGAATTTTCTATAGTACAATCTGGTATGCCCAAGATCAAATGCATATACTCTACTGTACTAGCTCGTACATCTGGCATACATCCAATGGATGACTGACACGTGTCAAAGTAAAAGAATCTCTCGGTTTTTGAACTCTCAATTACTCTCTTAGCTCCTGAATTCTTGCTTACTTGTTTAACACTCTGTACGAATCAAGAATCTCTAAAGTGTTGTGTCTACATTCTCTAAGATTATACTATAATTCATCTACTGTTCTTTCTGTGTGAAATTTCAGTGTTGTAAGTTGAACATAGGCTGTTCTGTTCAACAGAGAGTTAGTTAGAAGTTCAGAAACAGGCGGTTGTTATGTCTTGTGTTTTCTGACCGGATTTGTGTAGCGTTCTATACCAAAAAAAGTCTTCTAGTAATATCTTTCCTGTTGAGGAAGAAGGGGCGACGTATGAGCTTTTTATCTCCGAACATCCATTAAAAAATATTTGTATTATTTCTTTTCCGCTCTTTACATTCATTCATCTGAGGCTTCAAATTCAGAAAGCTGTTCCGCACTTGATTCTGTTTAAAAGCTTGCGAATATTTGTGAAGAATAGAAACAGATCTTAATCCCTCACAGAATTTATATCGAATTGAAAGTTAAAAGTTGCCAACTATATTCAGACCCCCTTTATAGTCAACACCGATCCTAACAAATAAATTATAATTTGATTATTCTAAAGCTAAAGATTATTTAATGTTTGATCACAAAAATTAATTATTGTTATAATTAATTCATAATGTCTAATACATTTTTGTATGAATCTTTTAAAACTAATGTTTTATTAACAGATTTTTGACACGCAAACCGATGTTAAATTTCTCGAACCTCGAGTTTTTTTTGGGATAAAAGGGTTTCTGGGATTACATCTTTCTGTTGACTCTACTAAAGATTAAATTGCTTAACTCAAAAAGTATAAAACTTGGCTATTGAAAAACACTTTTATTACGTTTTTAAGTTAATAAACACATCTAAAAGTTGTATCATATGGCATATGCATATACTTTTATCATAATAAATATTTGTACCTACAAAGGGTACATAACCTTGATTACTTTTAGATGTACATGACAGGACTCAGTACTTCTACAAATTTATGTGCAAAGAATGTTGATGTGGAACGACAACTTTTTACAAACCGAGCGATGTTGCGAGTGTTTGACCTAGAATGCTTGGGATCGACCATTCTCTTTGGCAATGAGCCGTCCAGTAGGACGTAGGCATTCTGGAAATAAGGTAAATTCTCAATTGAGTTGATACTTCCCGGTTTATGGTAGTTTTTAATCCCCCTCCACTATCGGTGAGTGATACTCTATTATGATTCACCATAGCACAAAAATCCCAGATACTATAAATTTGAGCCGGTTGATTGACATGCCCAAACAACTAAACTTCGTCACTAAAACCATTACGTGACTACTATATATGTATTATGTGTATACTTTCATAGACAAATGAACATATATGAGTATGTCTCCTTCTTCAAAACAATTTTATTTTTGTAAATTTGTTTACATTCAATCGTAGACAATGTCTATGTTTGACGATGTCGCTCTAATCCCTTGGATCAACAACTTCTACAAAATGGATGAAATCATAGGATTTAAGGAACCCTATCATGAGGCTCATCAACTTTAAAATAAATAAGAGTTTTATGATGCAAATACAAAGAAGATGTAGCCATGTCTCAAGAACCTTCTTCATGGGAGACATGCATATTTTTCTTACCATAGAGGAATTTAGGACTATTGTAATGATTGACAAAAAAATATTCTACATATCAAACCTTTTGTAGAATCAATGTCATTAAGAAAACTACTGTAACAAGAATTCAGATATACTAAAATTACATCCGAAAGTATCTTAAGGAAGACTACCATTGAGTTTCACAAATGGAGCAAGATGGATGTTAGAAATGGATAAATTCCTCTAACCTTAGGCTACCATCAAATAATCCAGACTTTAACACATTTAGGATAGGATTGATAGGATCGTAGAAGATTCTATCCTAGAAGAGGAATTCTCTAACCATTGACTACCATCTAATGATCCTAACTTTAACACATTTAGTCTCTCTTCTTTAAAAATGATGCACAAAATCATATATTTCTCTAGCATGGACTTAGGCCCGAATGCCACCGACATACCTTCATTTTCCCAGTCATTCTACAACTCATATCACTTTGGCTTGGGATATACTCCAACTAGATTGAGAAAATATTGAATGGAAAGATATCCAAACAACATATATCCATTTTTGCAACCTAAATGGAGAATTTACCCATGATGGAAAAAGCATATTGTTCGACGACTTCCTTGAACTCTTTACTAATACTAATTACAGAGATGTTTTCAAGGTCTCGAAATATTTTCAATTTGTTCCTATAATCCTAATCCTTCTGTTTGCATAAATAGAAAAAGAACATAATATAGGCATGACAGTCTGGAAAATCTAGCTCAGAATCCCATGACAGTTGATCAAATTTTTGCAATCAACGTCTCAAGTCTACACGGAACCGACATCCCCTCATTCGTCGATACTCTAATCGATGAAATAAAAATTCATTACCCTCTCATATGTAAAGAGGTGTTAAATAATGTACATAGTAAGGAAGTTAAGAATGAAAGTCTTGTTAGAATGTTTCCTCTTACATGTAAAAACTCTTTGACATAATACGAGAAGAGAATTTCGAATGTACAACGAGTAAAGACAATTTTTCATTTTACTCTAATATAAACTTTGAAATGAAACTATTCTTAGAAAACGAGGATGAAGTTGTTTCTTTTGCTTAAAAGACAATTGAAATAAACATAAATACGCCCAACAATCTTCAAATTAGTTTACTTGGTCAAAGTTTGAACCTAGAAGAACGTTTCGAGCTTACTAGGCTGTTAAAAACCAATCAAGACATTTTTACCTGATCATACAAGGACATGAAAATTATCAATCTAAATATTACATGACATTTTAATCTCTTTTATTCAGATGCTATGCCAATAAAGTATAAGCTTAGACGGATGAAACATGATGTTGTGACTAAAATAAAAGAAGAAGTTCAAAAGAAACTCGAAGTCGGATTTCTTGAGGTAGTAGAATATCATACGTGGATAGCCAATGTAGTTATTGTTTTTAAAGAAAGACAAGAAAATACACATATGTGTGAATTATCGGGATCTAAATAAGGTTAGCCCTAATGATCATTTCCCATCACCACACATCAACATACTTTTTTTTGGGAAAATGGTTAAAACCATTTCATTAAAATCCCAAAAGTGGGAGGGTCAAGAATCAAAGCTAGACAAACCCTAGCTATGATTACATGATGACAATTAAACGACCCTAAAGAACCTGATTAATATCACATCGACAAGTATGTCGATCATGATTAGGGACCATCAGGTAGTGAAGTATTCATCCTCAAACCCAATTTTCATTTTAGTACCCCATCCCAACCCCAAACCCGACACATATCTATATTTGTATCCCCATCCCCGATTTGTTGGGTATCGGATTCCCCACGGGTACCCTATTACCCGATTAAAATGTGAAATTATATTTATTATTTTCTAAATATACTAAATATTAAAAAATATATTTAATTAACACATTTAAACTGAAATAATATAAAATTATAATATGTAAAATTTAATATCTTAACAAATATGTTACTATAAAATATAATTGATTAAAATATTAATAAATATTTTATTCATAAACAATATATAGTTAATCATCCATACTTCATAATCTAAATTCATCCATACTACATAATATAAATTCATTCATACTACAAAAATATAAATAAATTTAAAAAATTGATGGAACATAATACTTAATTAAGCACACACTTCAAAATATTCAAAAATCATCAAGGTAGTTTTCTAAAAAACACATAATTCTTGAATAGTATTGTAGAAGTTACAAAATATGTCAACTTTGTTGTTGCTGAAATAAAAAAAGAAGCTACAAAATAGAGATGGAAGATTAAGTTAATAATAAGTACAAGATTATAAAAGTTGAAGAAAAACCATAATTCATTAAATTAATGCAGAATGATGGTAATGATGGTTAAGATGTGGAATTTGAAAACTCATTAAAGTTTTAACAACATATATTTTTTAATATTAATATATTCAGGTATCGGGTTTGGATTTCCAACAATCCCTATCCCCGAAGTCGATCGGGTAACCTTTTTTACATCCCATAACCGAACCCGACCTCGAACCCGGATTAAAATACCCGAATCCGACCATTGGGTACATATGAGTATCACGTAAACGAGTATCTATTGTCATACCTATAAAAGAGGTAAGGCCAAAATAAAATATAATTTTTTTTAGATAAATATTGTACCCATATTATCTTAAAATAATTTTAGAAAATTAAAGGACAAAAATAAATAACTTTGATGAATTGTTGTATCGATTTCATCTAAAAGAATTATTTATTTAAATCCCAAAAATAAAAATAAATTGGCAAAATAATTTCTATATATATTTTAATATTTTGTGTATTTAAAATGATAAAAATTAAAGGCAAAAGGGTGAAAGAAAAATCAATTTAAAATAAACCCTTAAGACTTTAATTATATATATATATATATTTGTGATCCTATGTGGCCGAAACTAAAGTAATTAGTTGCAGCACACGCAAGGACCATTGGATCTTCGCAAAATTTTCATCCAGCCCCCAAAACACGCCACATAGCCCATTGTAGCCCGGGTAGCAGCTGATCGCTAAACGTACATTAAATGAAGAGCCAACGTACCTCTCAAATGCCATAGTGTTGAGACAAAACGCGCACCGATAATCGTCTTCCGTAACGTAACGCCGAAGTGGATAAGAACAACCACTTTTTATCTTCAAGTCAAAGTGGAACTCCTTCGTTAGTCCATAATTTTGGCTTATTCAAAGCATAAAATAATCACACTACGATGTTGATTATCCCCTACAATTGTAGGCCTTTTCATCACCTACTCCGATCACTTGACCGAAGAGAAGCCAAAATGCCATTAATGGCTTTTGGCTGATTTAATCCACTAGTCTTCCCCAACCAACTTAGGACAAGTATGAATACCCCTTAAAGTCATTCTAAAGCTAACCTACCAACACACAACTCTTAAATCAAAATCCTCTAATAGAGCTTCAAAACATCGGATATTTCGAATTTTCTATTTAAGGCCTTGAAGCTTGGATTTGAGCATCTCGAATGCTTCCCTAAAGATCAATGTGTGTTCTCCAATCCTTGGTAAGATTCCAATCACCCTCTAATTCATATTTATAGTTTGAATTTGAAATTTTTATATTTAAAATTATAGAAGTTTGTATGTTTGATGTTCATGTGATTTTATGGTTGAATATTGATCCTATGATCATTTAGAAACTATCTAGATATGATACAATCAATCAATCAATGGAACTAATAAACAAAAACTCAAATTTTAATTTAAAAAATAAAAAAACGGGTTTACTGTTCTTGGGTTTATTTGGTTGAATCACAACCCAAAAAAATTCCCAACATAATTATTAACATGTTGGGATCTCATTCTGATTATGTTTGATTCTTCCTGATCACGTTTGATCAAAATCAAAATTTTCAAATAAAATGAAAATTTATATGTTCTTGAATTGGTCGAAATGAACAACTAGTGTTCTTGTTTTGGTACCAATCAATTATATGTAATATAATGAAGTTATTGGAACACTCCTTTCTCTTTAAAATAAATTTTAAATCACACACCAAAATTTTGATCACAAATTGTTTTGAACAAATTGATCATCATCCATGTCGATTGATACCTTGAGATTATGATCAACATGACCTTAGGAGCTTTGTGAAGCTACCTAATCTCTTAGATAAAAAAATCAAATCTAAAAAATAATATTTTTTAAAATTGTGCTTTGTTGTTCTCGAGACTGAGTCTCTAAGGACCAGGGAGTGAGGATCCTCCCTTTAGATCGAGACCAATGACCGAGAAAATTGACATAGAGCCGAGACCATGGACCAATGTTCTTGAGTTAAGTTCTTGAAACAAGGACCGAGACTTAAGATTAAGAGGTCTGACATGGGATCGAGAGTCCGAGGGTTCATGACCGATAAACTTCAGTCCGAAACTGAGACTCTCGAGACCTAGGACCGAGAATCCTAGACCCGAGACCATGAACTCCCGAGTCTAGGACCGAGAGACTTACTTCGAGTTAGCCTCAGACCGAGAGGTTTGTACACCTCGACCGATGAATCCCAACCAAGGACTGAGTCCTTAGCACCTAGGATCGAGAGACTCCGGTACCTAGACTGAGAGCTCTTGAGCCTTGACTGAGGATTCCTAGACCCCGACCAACAAAAACGAACCCAAACCTCAGGACTCCGATCCTAAGGTCTGTTTGGTTCAAATTTTCAAAATCCAAAATTATTTTTGTAATTTTGGAACACTAATCTATTTTCCAATAATCCTGAGAGATAAGAAAATGACTTTAAAATATTTTCGGGATGTTTCTCAAACAAATATTTTAACCAAGGCCTCGTTTGACGTTTATTTTTAAACTCTAACACCCTTAAAAATGAATGATATTCTTCAGGTATAATCCTCTTTAGAGATCATTCGCAACAAGTTCCAACATTTTAATATTGTTCTTTTAATATTTTAAATAATGTTAAAACTTAGAAGCATGATTAGGACCAGAAGAAGAATTGGTTAAAAACTAAAATTTGATACAGTCGATTTAAAAAAATCCAAGTTTATAAAGTAAAGACCATTCTTTAATGGGTACGGAGGATATAGAACGAAAGCTTTTTCCCGAGTATAACCAAACATCGAACCAAACAAAACTCCTAATGGTACAACACCTAATGGTTTTATCCCTATTACATGCTTGTATACCATACTTGCAAAGAAGTACTCAATCACGATATGTTCTTCTACGCTTTTGTGCAAAAATTGTCAATGATAAATTGACAACTTGCTATAAACCCAACTGGTTGTCTATTGTATTCAGACAATCAAAACATAGTCACTAGAACCTTTACGTGCCAATTATATATATATTATGTGTAAGCATGTATAGTCTAAGTAAACATCTCCGAAAAACATGCTCTCTCATTTTTAAAACAAACGCATCTTTGAAATATTTTGAAATATTCCATCGCAACAGACAATATCCTTGCTAATGGATATTGAGTTGATCCCATGGGTTGAGAGTTTCTTTGAATATGAGCGGAACCATGGGATTTTTAGGTTAACCCCCACCATGAGGCTTATTAACTTCAAAATCATCCTCACCTTCATGATGCAAATGCAAAGAAGGGGGACCCATACTACCTAGGTGAAAGGCCATGTGTCGAACCCTCGAAGAATTTTGATCCATCCTAATGATTGATAACAAGAACATTCTACACCTTAAACCACGAGTGGAAGCAATGTCCTTGAAAAAGCTGTTGCAAGAGGAATACTAATAAACAAGAAATACATCCGAATCAATCCTCAAAAACGATGTCATTGATTTCTAGAAATGGACGAGTTCCCCTAACTTTGGGATCCTCCCTGAAGACAGTCCTTTTGGCTCACATCTTCAAGGCTCACGCGGACGGAAAGCCACCATCCAAAATTCTGGAGGCAACATACCACAAGCGAAGGAGAAACAAAGACCCCTCATGTATCATCTTGGCTGAAATATTAATGGGTTTAAACAAATCCTTTTTAACCTCTTCTGTAAGAAAAAGAGGCTCACCTCTAGTCCTCTACATATGGCTACTCGACAAGTTAGGGCGCCTGTCGCTAATATGTCTGAGAGACATCTTATCTCTCGCTCTTTAATATAGAAGAATGAGGAATGCTTCACCTTAATCACTCGTACAAAATGATGATGAATCCAGGATCTACTCCAATGGTACCCTATCAAAAGAATGACCTATAACATGGACAATGTACCCTTAATAATGCTTATGAGCTTAGAATAAGAGACCTTCTACTATACTCACAACCTCTACAAACAGTTCGGTCGTGATTGTATGCCCTTTTATAGGGAAAATGCCATCACTATGGAAAAGCCTATCGATCACAAGGCCTATATAAAATATCTCGAGAAATAGCTCAAAAGAGCGAATGAACTACCTCAACGTCATTCTTGATGAACATTAGTAGGTGAGACCAAATTAAGAGGAGGAAATTTAGTAGTGTAGACACAGGCTATAGTCATACTTAAAACCTATCATTACTAAAAACACTCTTTTCCTTTCAAACTCTCTATAAATACAAACAAGAGAGCACTATCTGTAACAAACTATGCGAGTATGTTTATATACAACTCTACGTTTGTTTTGAATCAAAAAACGAAATATTCACTCTTTTTAGGTTCATACTTATGTGCATATGCATTAAATTTATACTTTTATATAAGTACAAAACCCTCCCCTCTTTCTCTCCGCAACAGTTAATGACTACGATAACCCGACACGTCCCCTAGAAAGAGTGATTAAAAACCGGATGTATTATATGCCATCAAATTCTCAAAGAATCTCCTTGTCCTGAAACGGTCTCTATAACCGAATTTAGGAATATGAGGGCAACTTTACAACATGTAACAAAGCAACTCGCACTAATAACCAGTTTCCTGGTTAATTTGAAAATTCTATCTACATCTCAAAACATACATTCTTCTTCTCAAACATTTAACCGTCCTCCTCTAGTTATTGTTACTCCCATTAAATCCCGTACTATTAGTCATCAATCTCAAGAAGAGGTCTTGCTTTATAAAGACTATGAGGAAGATATCGACCTAACTATACGAGCCCAACATGGGGAACAAGAGAGAATAACCTGACACTCCGGGACCTCTAGAGAATCAAATCTCGATCTTTGGTCAACCTCCTTTTATGGAGTACGAAGACTAGATGAATCAAATACGAGCCATGTAAATGAAAATAAAAGCCCAACTCGATAATTTAGCTAACGGAAAAAGTGCCGAAATGCACTATGAGTGGAAAAACGTGATGAAAATTATCGAATGAGTAGTCATTCTACTAGGCATCAAGCTTCCCTCCGTATCCAAATACATCAGAAAAACAATCTGACGATTTTCTCAAGATATATATGTCTGCAATGACCCCATTGCAACTCGGAGAACCGACTATTCTCTACTTATTCCTTCAATATCTTGAGGATGTTGCACTGAGCTGGTATCACCATAAAAAGATAGTGTATCTATAAACCATAGAGGAACTCTCAGTAACGTTCATAGAACGATTCACCATGCATCTCAACCTCGAACGACAATAAAAGAGGATGATAAATGTCAAACATGGAGAAAATGAGAAAATTTCCGTATTCATTGAAAAATGGAAAGTCATCGCCGAGGAATTCGATTCCAACCCTAAGAGTACTCTTAAAGAGCCACGTCGTCGAAGAAGGCTTGCTCAAATCTCGATATGACCAACTAAAATTAATGGAAGACAAGAGGTTAAATGCTTTGTGCAAGACCCAAGCCTACCAAAAATGTATGTCTGACACCTTCAATTAAAATGTCAAACTTAGAGACCAAAAGAAGGTGATCTAGTTCTCAAATGAACTCGGAACTCCTAGACCCTAGGGGAAAGTTTCGATCCCAATGGGAAGGACCATTCCTACTTAAGAAAATCCTCCCTAGATGAGATGTCCTCCTATCTAACATGGATGGAGAAGAGTTCATTGTGCCAAGCAATTTTGACGCGCTTAAAATATATTTTGTATAATATCAAGCTACGCGCATACGATCTAAGGATCGACTTCAAAAGAAGATTTTCTCAACATAATCCAGTCCCAAGTTTTATTTAACTTGCAACATGGACAAAGGACTTTTAGGTCTGAACTATAGAGACCTAAGTCTTCTCTTACAAAAAAATAAACTAAGAAGATACGTAGGTAACCTGCATGTTAGTAGGCCCAATCTCATATGAATAAAACCCTAGTCTCCTCCTCAAAAGAAAGGTAAAATAATTTGAGAAAGGAAGAAAACCTCGATCCTAACAAAAGTCGGTGTCTCGAATTTTATAAAATAAGTAGGGGCAAAAGACAAATTCATCGCTTCCTTCTAATGTGATATCCTTCGAAACAAAACCGAAGATTTCACAATATCCCCCAATACAAAAGATACCGGTTAGAAACATTTTTTGTTTATAGACGATTACCCTATAAAAGAGTAGTCTTCCATAGAAGGGTTTATGAGAAAAAGAACCTAAATAAACCCCATAAAAGTGAGGCCCAAAACCATAAATGGAGAAAAGACACCCATCCCTACTTTTGTTAAAGAAGAGAGGTTTGAAACTGAATGCTTTGGGAACAAAAAACAAAAAAAATGAAAATTCCAAAAAGAGAATCGAAATAAACCCCCAAAACTACAAAAAGATGAAAAACACTCCTATGTTGGTTGAGGTATTGAAATCACCATTTTTGCTCACCCAAGATCTCAATCTTGATTTCTACGCAAGAGTAAAATGTACTAATTCAACTAAATACACCCCGTGAACGAAAAAAAATGGTTCAAATGTCCGAGATATTGAAATTACCATCGTGCCCACCCAAGACCTGAATCTTGATTGTATATGACAAAGACTTGATGTACCGATTCAACCTGATACACCCGCAAATCAAAATAAAAGGTGTAAAATGGCAAATGAAAATCCAAAACAAAAAATCGACAACCTTTCCAAAATATTTTAGAATGAGTAAAATTTCAAGAAATGCGATTTAGGGCCGAGAATGAAAAGATAAGTTGGACTATTTTGTTAGAACGTCATGTTTTGACCATCTTCTTCGAGAGTTATAATTATGGATAATTGTTTATACACGAGATCAAGTTTATAGTCGACATCTCAAGAGTTGGGGAAAAAGAAATCTTATTCCTTGATAAAATCAAAATCATCACAAAGGACATGAAAAAATATTCAAAGCCTAGCACCAAATATGTTTCGAATCCGAAAACGTCACGATTCATTAAAAATTATAAAGTCTATTCCAATCTCAAAACAAAAGAGATAAACAAGGATAAAGACTAGAAGAACAAAAAAGTTGATTTTATCCAAAATTATGAGTCATTTTTCCATAAATAAGGTAACAAGACTACCGATTGATCTTAATAAGTTGTGACAGCCACTTTTGAAAAATAAAGTGAAAAAGGTTATGTTGATGAATTCCCTTGAAAAGCAAAGAGGAAAGATCGATACTACAAAAGCAAGGTAAGCAAAATTGAGTCTCCAAAACCCTATTTGTTATAGGTATGTGAGATTGTTAATACACAATCCTGTTTTCAAACCCTAATTATAGTTAGGTACCTTATAAACCATATATGTTTATAGGTACGTGAGATTGTTCGTACATAATTCCATTTAACACTCTAGTTGTTCCTAGGTATCTAAACCTTATCCTATGATATGTCGAGAAGTCATTTGTATAAGACTCCGCTAGTAAAACTCTATATGTCAATAAACCGAGATATCGTTCGTACACGACTCCGTAATCACAAACCCTAGTTATGCCTAGGTATAGAAACTTTATTTTTGGATAGGTCGAGACGTCGTTCGTACACGACTTTGAAATCTAAACCCCAGTTGTTGCTAGGAATCAAAACCTTATTTGTCGATAGGTTGAGACATCGTTCATACACGACTCCGTCACTAGAAACCCTATCATTTGATGGTCGAGATGTCGTTAGTACACGACTCCATCTAAGAGATAAAACTCTATCTAGTGATAGGTCAAGACATCATTCGTACACGAACCTATCACTAGAAACCCTATTTGTCGATAGGTCGAGATGTCGTTCGTACACGACTCCGCAATCAAAATCCCTAGTTATGCCTAGGTATGAAAGCCCTATCTGTCAATAAGTAAAGACGTTATTCATACAAGAATCCGCAATAAAAAACCTAATTATGCCTAGGTATAAAAACTCTATCTGTCGATAGGTTGAGATGTCATTCGTACATGACTCCGTCACTTAAAACATATCTTTTGATAGGTATCCAAGCCTTGCACATTAGCAAGCAAAGATATCAGTTGTATTTCATCCCACCAACAAGTACGTCTGTCACACAAAACCCTGTCATTCAAAAAGGTAATCCAAACCCTGTCATTCAAAAAGGTAATCCAAACCCTGTCATCTAAATAGATAATCTCCAAGCCCTATCAATTGATAAACATTCATACCCTATTATCCAAATAGGTATTTTCCAAAACCTATCATCCAAACAAGTATTTTCCAAAACCTTGTCATCAAACATTTATTCTCCAAAACATTGTCATCCAAACAGGTACTTCAAACCCTATCGCTCGATAGGTGTTCAAATCGTGTCATCCAAATAGGTAATCCAAGCCCTATCAAGTAATAGGCATTCAAACCCTATCATCCAAACAGGTAATTCAAGCCCTACCACACAATAGATATTCAAACCTTGTCATCTAAACAGGTAATCCAAGTCCTATCTCTTGATAGGCATGAAAAACCTATCATCCAAACATGTATCTCAAGTTTTATCGCGCAATAGGCATGCAAACCCTGTCATCCAAACATGTATCTCAAACCTTATCACTCGATAGGTACCAAAACTTTTCCATTCTAACTGGTATATCACAAACACTCTCTCTTGATAGGAATATCCTCCCGCGACACCACTCGCAACTCAATACTCAAAAAACGAAGCCTTGTTTGTCAATAAGCATAACTATTATTTGTACATGATCCAAGAAAAACCCTCTCTTAATAGGTCATCAAATCAAACATTATTTCTCGACAGGTATCCCTAAGCAAAACCCTATAGCTCTATAGGTACTCTTTATAAAACCCTATCCCTCGATAGGTAACTAAAACCTTGTCCTCCAAACATGTATCTCTCAAACCCCTATCTCTCGATAGGTACTCCTTACAAAACCTTATCCCTAGATAGGTTCTTGAACAAAACCCTATCCCTCGATAGGTAACCAAAACCTTGTCTTTAAAACATGTATCTCTTAATACCCCTATCTTGTATTATTTACAAAACCTTATCCCTTGATATGTAACCAAAACACTATCTTCCAAACAAGTATTTCTCAAAACCCCTATATCCCGATAAGTACTCCTTACAAAACCCTTTTCCTCGATAGGTAACCAAAACCCTATCTTCCAAACAAGTATCTTTCACTCTTGATCAATACTCATTACAAAACTCTATCCCTCAATAGGTCCTCGAACAAAACCCTATCCCTCAATAGGTAACGAAAACCCTGTCTTCCAAACAGGTATCTCTCAAAATCCCTATCTCTTGATAGGTACTTAAGCAAACGCTATCTATTGATATGTATTCCCAACAAAATCATATTTGTCAATAGGTACTCTAAGAAGTCTATCTGTTGATAGCACCTCGATCACTTATATGTGATTCTTCTTAACTTTAATTGATAGCAACCTCATGGAAAGTTTGTTAACTCCCATGATGTTAGATAAATTAGATAGTTAATTAATAAGTAATTAACTCTCTAAAGAATTTAATTAAATTCAACTTTATGTGCATGTATAAAGAAGCGGTCACATTTTTGGCCGGTCAAATCTATATTTCTAAAATAGTTCAAACCGGAATACATGTAATTGTACTATCTTATTAGAAGACCGGTCCGGCTTAAACCTCAGAAACGGTGAACTTGTTATCAAAAATCGGTTTTCTTCTCCCAACGGTAGGACCAATCAACCAGTTCTCTAGCAACAAACCGATATGTGTCTAGTTAATTCAATTTCTGGATAATCATAAGTCAACGGGCATATTTAAATCAAGACAAGATAAAAGATATCGAATTATTAACAGTTAACATTTCAGTGCAAACATACATTCTCTGGGAATGTGCAGAGGAAGATCTTCAAAGCATCATAATGTGTCATTTCCCTTTTGATACAAGTCTGTTGTAAGTCTGCAGTCAACAGGTAATTGTCAGATATACAGTTACCTGGGTTGGTGTAAAGCTTAAAAGCAACTTTCAAGGAGCAGGTAACCGTCAAGAGTACAACCGTCAAGAGCACAGTTGTCAAGTGAACAATTACCTAGTTTGAGTCGGTGCTGCATTATGCCTTGGGAAGCTTCAACCACATTAAATGTTATGCGGCTCCTTTTGACCAACTGCACCAACCGCATTAAATACAATTCAGAAAGAGAAATATGACCGTTGTCATATTTCCACTATAAAAGGAAGAAGCTGAACAGTTTACCGAGGATTCGAAGGCTATGCTTGTAAGAAAATTCGGAAAATTCATAAAAATGAATCAACCGTCGAACAACTACAACCACAACTACGGTGACAAATCTAGTATTAGATGTTTTAATTGTAATGCTTTAGGTCACTATAGGTCGGAATGCAGAAGACCAAGAAGAGATGACCGGAGACCTACTGATAACAACCAAAAGGGTGAAAATCAGCAATTTGGTGAAGATAAGGAGGTCTAGAAGCATTGATAGCCGATGATGGTGGGAGCTTGTGGGAACATACAGACTCGGATAACGATGACGAAGGAATCACCTGTCTCATGGCTAAGGAGGAAGAGTATAAGAAGAACAAACAACTAAGAAATTTTGAATGGTATCTAGATAGCGGTTGCTCCAGACACATGACCGGAAATAGCAGCTTGTTGACCGATATTGTTCAGGAAGTCGGTGCAATGATAATTTTCGGGAACAAATCTAAAGGTAGAGCCATGGGCAAGGGTAAGATTGTCCATGGCAACCTAACTATAAACAATATCCTTCTTGTTGAAAACATGCATTTTAATTTGCTAAGCATTAGTCAAATGTGCGATGTAGAATATACTGTAGAATTTCACAAACATGCATTTTTAGTTAAGAATCCTCAGGGTAATACTTTACTAACTAGAAACAGGTTAGGAAACATTTACAAAGTAGATTGGAAAAATAAATCTGAAATCCCGGTTTGCATGATAACTAAAATGATCCAAACTGCCTTTGGTATAAACGGTTAAATGACTTGAATTTCATAAACATTAATTTTATTTGTACCAAAGGATTAGTTGATGGAATGCCTAACATGAAATTTACCAAAGATAAAGTATGTTCTGCATGTCAAATTGGGAAACAAATAAAATCAACCTTCAAAAGTAAAGGGAAAACTCAATCTAATCGATGCTTAGAATTGCTCAGATGGATCTATTTGGACCGATTAGGGTCACAAGCCTATGAGGTATGCATTATACTATGGTAGTTATTTATGATTATTCTAGATTCACTTGGGTGATATTTTTAATTTCTAAAAATCAGGCTACACCGAATTTGATTAAAAATTGCTTAAAAGATTACAGAATGAGAAATCTATATGCATAAATAAGATTAGAAGTGATAGAAGAACTGAATTTACAAACAGTACTCTAACTGCATTTTTAAGGAATCCAGTATTAGGCACGAGTTGTCCAGTGCTAGAACTCCTCTACAAAATGGATTGGCTGAGAGAAGAAACCGAACTCTCAAGGAAGCTGCAAGGTACATGATAGCCGATTTGGGTATTTCTCAAAAGTTTTAGGCTGAAACTATCAATACTGCATGTTATGCACAAAACCGCTCTATGATAAACAAACGAATTAATAAAACACCATTTAAGGTTATACTATGACAGAGTTCCTAACATCCGGTATCTTAGATGTAAGTATATTCACATCAACGACAAAAATTATTTGACCGCTTTTGATGTAAAATCTGATGTTGGTATAAAGTTGGGTTATTCGGCAGTTAGTAAAGCATATAGAGTATTTAACACTAGAACTTTAACTGTTGAAGAATCTTCGCATGTTGTTTTTGATGAATCAGTTGAAAGTTATACCGCATCATCCTTTGATCTACAGAACAAATTGGAAAACATGAATATCCAATCTCATGATGAAGTTGAGGTTCCTGTTTTAGATGTTTTGTCTATGACCAAACGGTTAATGCTTAGATTCATCCGGATCAAGCTGCGTCACAACAGGAAGTTGACACCTTAGTGTTCACTAAGGAAATCAGTCGGTTTGACTTGAATCAGCTTACTGATCTGTCTAACCTTGATTAGACAACCGGTCATTTGGAAGACATTACCGGACCGAATTTTAAAAGGAACATAGATCATCCTCTTGAGCTTATTATAGGTAACCCATAATCACCTATCCGAACTAGGCGCCAACTTTTAGAAGAATATGAAAATTCTACTTTCATATCACAAATTGAGCCGAAAAGGTTGAATGAAGCATTGTTGGATCCCGATTGGATTTTAGCAATGCAAGAGGAATTGAACCCGTTTGAGAGGAATAAAGTCTGACACTTAGTCCCTAGACCGAAAAATCAATCGGTCATAGCAACAAGATGGGTGTTCATAAATAAACTCAATGAGAACGATTTGGTTACGAGGAACAAGGCCAGATTAGTGGCTCAAGGATATAAACCGGAAGAAGACATTGATTTTGAAGAATCATTTGCTCCTATGGCCAGACTTGAAGCTATTAGAATCTTTCTTACATTTGCCGCTTTCAAGAATTTTAAAGTTTTTCAAATGAATTTTAAAAGTGCATTTTTAAACGGTGAGTTAAGTGAGGAGGTGTATGTTGAGTAACCTCCAGGTCTTAAGAATCCGGTTTTAATTAGTCATGTGTATCGGCTGGATAAGACACTTTACGGTTTAAAACAAGCTCCTATAACTTGGTATGACAACTTGACAAAATTCTTATTTAATCACGATTTTACCATAGGATCGGTAGATAAAACCCTATTTAAATTTGAGAAAAAGGGACATATTTTACTTGTTCAAATTTATGTGGATGACATTATTTTCGGTTCAACCGATTCTAAGTTATGTCATAAGTTTTTGAAAATGATGACTGATAAATTTGAAATGAGTATGATGGGAGAATTGAGTTTCTTTCTAGGTCTCCAGGTTTGATAGATCGATGGAGGAACCTTCATTAATCAGTCCAAATACACAAAGGGGTTACTAAAGAAGTTTGGAATGGACAACTGCTCTACAGCTGCCACTCCAATGAGCTCATCCATCAAGCTGGACAAAGATGAATACGGTGAAGGAGTGGATATTATGGCTTATCGTGGGATTATCGGTTCACTCTTGTACCTGACAACTAGTCGACCAGATATCTTGTTCGCTGTCGGAATGTGTGAGATTCCAGGCTAATCCTAAACAATCTCATTACACTGCTGACAAAAGAATATTAAAATATTTAAAGGGCACTCAAGATGTTGGACTGTGGTATCCGAAGGATTCCAGTTTCAATCTAATGAGTTATTCTGACGCAGATTATGTAGGCTATAAAATCGACCGGGAAGAGTACCAGCGGTACATGCCAGTTTCTGGGGGATCGTCTTGTTTCCTGGTACAACAAAAAGAAGACTTCAGTTACTACTTCACCTGGAGAGGCGTAGTATCTTGCGGCCGGAAGCTACTGTGCTAACTCCTCTGAATTCAACAACAATTGAGAGATTTCAGGATTATTGCCGAGGAATCTCCAATATTTTGTGATAACACCAGCGCCATAACAATTACATACGATCCGGTGTTGCACTCGAGAACTAAGAACATTGACATTAGACATCACTTTATCCAGGAACATGTGCAGCAGAAGCACATCCGACTAGAATATGTATCGACCGACCAACAGGTGGCCGATATCTTCACAAAACCACTGTTGGAAGCTATGTTTTCTCATTTCAAAATTATTTTAGGACTTGCATATAGCAACCAACTTCTGTCTTAAATACTTTTGTATGTCTTCAAAAACATCTTTTTTCATGAAAACCGGACATGATCTTAGGGAGAAACTCACACTTCTCATATCATATTTTCGGTATTTTTATAAAACTGATCGGATTTTTCAAATAGTTTACATCTTATTTTAAAACCGATCTGACATTTATCAGTTATGTGCATACAACTCAAAAGGATAGAAACTCAAGTATGGAAAACTAGACGATTGTCTCTAGTTGAAATCGGATAAATTATTTCATCGAATTATTTGTAAACAAATCGAGCGGTGTAAGTGATTCGGGTAAAACATATGCCTTATTCTTTAACCTGAATAAGTACCGCTCAACAAAAGTATTTCTTCAAAACAGAATAACCTATCTCGATAAACCGGTCACCAAAAACCAACTAGTTATTTACACCTTAATTTCGGTGATTTCATTTTCCAATCAACTTGGGATAGCTGGACATTGTTTGTCATGCATACTTGAAAAAGATCATGTAAAATATGTGAAAAGTCCAATCTTAAAGAACGTGAAGACCTATGTTTGTCACTGTTTCAAGGTAAGACTAACATTCCTTAAAAATATAATCTATCTCTGATTTGTACTTTTTAGTTGTTTTGGAAATGAAAAACATAATCTAACTATACTTAAGATGGGACCAGATAGTCTAACCAATTCTTTGGCTATATAATAGTTCAATCACTCTTATCTTAATTCACACTTTCTATCAACCATAAGAAAATTCTCAAGCAAAAATGTTTAGCCTCCTGGCTAACAAAATTCTTCTTGCTGATTTTGAATCGGTCTCGCATTCCGAAGATGCTGAGATCCAAATACTTTTTTGATCTCTTGAACGTTCCGGTTTGAAACCATTTTTGGAAGATAGATATATCATTGACTATGATGTAGTAAATGTGATAGGATCAACTTAATCAATAGAGACGGGGATCTGGCGATTGATGAAGGCTTATGAAAAACGGTTTAAAAAAAATCTTGTTAGAGATTTAATTCACTTGAAACACGAAAACCCTTGTAAACACTAGTAATGGCTATTCTACGCAAACCCTTGTAAACACTTGAAACAGAATCAAGTGCGGAAATGTTTACTTAGGTTTGAAGCTTAGGAATAAGAATGAGAAGATGACAGAAAATAACAACACAATAGTTTGTTTATGAATGTTCGGAGCAAACTCTCCTACGTTAACCCTTCTTCCAACCACCGAAAGGATTCACTATAATATGCTTTGAATCAAATACAGTTTGCACGAATAGCTCATTGTTGAACAGAACAGACTCTGTTCAACTTACAATCTGATGAAGAATATCACTCAACTAACACGATGCTTTGATTATAACTCCCTCTTGGTAAACACACTGTTAAGCAAGAAAGCAACTAACAGTTTTAACAGAATGAATAGATCGATTAATTTCACTCTCTGTAATTCCAGTAAGCAAGACAGTTCTTCCGTTGTCCTTGAGAATCTTTAAATATGAACATGTATCAACGATCGAATCTTCATAATGACACGTGGCGAGCTTCCATGGGAACGCATCCATAGTACACAACAGACTTTGAATACAAGGTTCGTGGCCGTACACAACAGGTAGTGCGCCGAATATTCTTTAGAAATGTACCTACAAAACAAATACTGTGAAGGATATTCGCTTACGTGGCATTGATTGATTGGTTACAGCTGGCTATCGTACTGATCTTCACTAGAAAGTGGATTAGGAGTAGCGTACAACTAGAGAACGTGGGTAGGCGGGTGCTAGCTTCAAGCAACTACTTAAGCATGGCATTAGATGTATTTCAATTAGACGACCTCGTCTAATGAAATCAAACATCCCCGTCTAATAATAGAATCCATTAGAACACCTGGTATAATGGAATTAGACTTCACGTCTAATTATAATCACTTCAGACTAATCTGAAGGAGTTAGACTGCACGTCTAACTTTCACATTCCATTAAACTGCATGTCTAACTCCACGAGTTAGACTGTACGTCTAATTACGGTTCCACTTCAGACTAATCTAAAGGAGTTAGACTGCACGTCTAACTTTCACATTCCATTAGACTGTACGTCTAAATCCACGAGTTAAACTGCACGTCTAATTACGGTTCCACTTCAGACTAATCTGAAGGAGTTAGACTGCACGTCTAACTTTCACATTCCATTAGACTGCACGTCTAACTCCACGAGTTAGACTGCACGTCTAATTACGGTTCTACTTCAGACTAATCTAAAGGAGTTAGACTGCACATCTAACTTTCACATTCCATTAGACTGCACGTCTAATTATGGTTCCACTTCAGACTAATCTGAAGGAATTAGACTACATGTCTAACTTTCACATTCCATTAGACTGCACGTCTAACTCCACGAGTTAGACTGCACGTCTAATTACGGTTCCATTAGACTACACGTCTAACTCCACGAGTTAGACTGCACATCTAATTACGAGTTCATTAGACTGCACGTCTAACTCCACGAGTTAGACTGCATGTCTAATTACGAGTTCATTAGACTGCACGTCTAATTCCACGAGTTAGACTGCGCGTCTAATTACGTGTTCATTAGACTGCACGTCTAACTACACGAGTTAGACTGCACGTCTAATTACGAGTCCATTAGACTGCACGTCTAACTCCACGAGCTAGACTACACGTCTAATTACAATAGTTAGACTGCACGTCTAACACCGCTTAGTTAGACTGCACGTCTAACTCTCTCTAGTTAGACTGCACGTCTAACTCTGTGCATCTAAAGCCAAATCAGTCTAATGAGCCTTATTAGAACTAAGTCTAATAAAGTCTGATTTCGATATACCTGCATCAAAATCAATTAGACGCATGGATAATCCATTCATCATCAAAATTATGATAGTTAAACTTATTTCAACACTTAATCAAAATAATTTGACCCAACAATTTCCCCCTTTTTGATGATGAGATTGAAATCCTACATAGACAACAGATTAGCGTATCCATCATATAAATGTAAACAATCCCCTATTTACATACAAACTTTTTCAAACATACAGAATTTAGAATATAATCTTCATAAACACATAAATAGGAATGTTTCAGGAGAAACACACAAAACGTTAATCCAAAAATAACCGAAATAAGTTCAAAACACAACAACATCAAAAGATCTTCGAAAATCTTCATCATGAATGAGAATCAAGTCTATTCTAATATTCTTCTTCTTCTTAATCGTTTTCTGGAAAGGATAGTCTTCAACCTAAGAAGTCTCTAAGACTGCGGTTAGAGGGGTATTGGAGACATCTCTTTTCCTTTTCTTAGACTTGAGCCTCTTCACCCTAAGAACATATTCAACAACCTTCTGATTGTTTATAATTTTAGAAGAGAGATGATACCCTTTTCCAGGTTCATCGACAAGAAAGTAGAGGAAAGCGCCAAGTGGACCGTTAAAGCCAAAGATTCTCTTCTGAGCGCAAATCATTCTGACCAGATTTCCAAAGAGAAAACTAGTCCAATTGAAAGGTACGCCCCTGGTGATAGCCACCATTATCTCAAAATCCTTCGTACAATACTTGTAGGAGGATTCTTTGGCGAGAATAGATTTGGAGATGATATCGCTGAGAAGAGCAAACTCATCTTTCAGGACGCTTTTCTTCCCGTGAATATCCATAAGGGGAGAATAAGAGAAGATTTTCATCATTGTGAACATGATTTCATACGGGGAAGGTGAAAACTCATGAATACCTACAGTGGGAAGTTAAAAGAACATACCGAACTAAGTTTCGGAGATACAGATCATCCTGCCCATAACGATCCCAACAATGTACTTGTCCTGATAGAAATTAGTTGTTTCAAGGAACTCACAAATCAACTGTTCGTGATAGATATGATGAGGGATGAACAATTTTTGCAGCACGGAGGCTTTCAATGACTCAAACATTTTCAACATTACAGGAGATTTCAACGTGGATACTGATCTAAAATCCACTTGAAGAGATTTCAGAGAGAAGGATGACATTTCGACTAGGTGAACAAGAACTAGACGATTCAAATACTAGAGAGAGAGACACATATTTTGAAATACTCAACCATTTGAGTAATATCGCTCATTAAATATTAAAAACCTATTTGTTGTTTGTTGATATGTAGGAACATATTCTAGACGAATCTGCTTCTGATTGACGTGTTCTCGGATAAAATGATGCCTGATTTCAATATTCTTTGTCCGAGAAGGCAGAACTGGATTGTAGGTGATTGCGATAGCACTAGTGTTGTCGCAGAAAATTGGAGATTCTTCATCCTCAATCCCATAGTCCCTGAGCTGTTGTTGAATCCACAAAAGCTGAGAGCAACAACTGCCAGCTGCGAGATACTCTACTTCTGTTGTAGACGTAGCAACTGACGTTTGTTTCTTGCTGAACAATGAGATTAGATGATCTCCAAGGAACTGGCAAGTTCCACTCGTGCTTTTTCTATCAATTTTGCACCCTGCATAATCTGCATCTGAGAAACTGGTTAAATTGAAACGAGAATCATTCGAATACCACAGTCCCACATTTTGAGTTCCCTTTAAATATTTAAGAATACGTTTAGCAGTAGTAAAGTGAGAAAGTTTAGGATTAACCTGAAATCTTCCACAAACTCTAACGGAAAACTGAATGTCTGGCCTGCTAGTAGTCACATATCGCAAGGATCCGATAAGTCCTCTATATGCTGTTACATCAACACTTTGGTCGCCTTCATCATTATCCAATTTACTAGAGGAGCTCATTGGAGTGGCTGCGGCAGAGCAGTTCTCCATTCCAAACTTCTTTAGCAGTTCTTTGGTGTATTTGTCTTGATTGATGATGGTCCCTTTTTCTAACTGACGGACTTGAAGTCCAAGGAAGAACGTTAGTTCTCCCATCATGCTCATTTCAAATCTTTCCTTCATCTGCTTAGAAAATTTCTCACATAATTTGGGGTTAGTTGGACCAAAGATAATATAATCAACATATATTTGAACAAGTAGAATGCGAGAGTCTTTAGTGAATCTAAACAAGGTTTTAACCACAGTTCCAATAACAAAATCATGATCAAACAAAAATTCAGTTAAAGTGTCATACCAAGCTCTAGGAGCTTGTTTCAAACCATACAATGCTTTATCAAGCTTATAAACATGATTAGGTAACACATGATCTACAAATCCAGGGGGTTGCTCAACATATACTTCTTCACTCAATTTGCCATTTAAAAAATGCACTTTTCATATCCATTTGAAAGACTTTAAAGTTCTTAAATGATGCATATGCTAGGAAGATTCTAATTGCCTCTAGTCTTGCTACCGGTGCAAAAGACTCATCAAAATCGATACCTTCTTCCTATCTGTATCCTTGAGCAACTAAACGAGCTTTGTTTCTAATGACCAAACCATCTTCACTAAGCTTGTTTCTAAAGACCCATCTAGTTCCTATGACTGACTTATCAGTTGGTCTAGGAGTAAGATGCCATACTTTATTTCTCACAAATTGATTTAACTCCTCCAGCATAGCATTGATCCAATCTGGATCAACTACGACTTCACCAATTTTCTTGGGTTCAATTTGAGAAATAAATGCAGAGTTGGTCATTTCATCCATCAATTGACGTCTTGTCCTTCGAGGAGAGAAGGGATTTCCGATGATCAATTCTGGTGGATGATTTTTGTTCCATCTGAAGTTGGATCCAAAGGGATTGGTCTTCTGAACGGGTGACTCCGCGACGTCTAAACTCTCAACATCTTGTTGAACAGGAGTTTGTATGTCTGGTTGAACCTCAACCGGATCAGCCACTAGATCAAACAACACATTCCGTTTATCCAGAGCTTCTTCTTCTTCACTCACAGACTCAAGAATTGTCGCTTTTAGTCTTCTAGCAAGATCGATGGGATCAATGGATTTTCTCTCAACAGGCTCATCAAAAACTACATGGAGGGATTCCTCAACGGTTTGCGTTCTTTTGTTGTATACTCTGTAATCCTTGCTTACTGAAGAGTATCCCAACATGAATCCCTCATCTATTTTAGCATCAAAAGCGGTCAGATAAACCTTTCCATTGTTATGAATAAAACATTTACACCCGAATATCTTAAAGTGAGAAAATGTGGGAATTCTTCCATAATACAGTTCATAGGGGGTTTTATCAAAGCGTTTGTTGATTATTGACCGATTTTGTGTATAGCAAGCAGTACTTATGGCTTCTGCCCAGAACCTTTGAGGCACATCTGATTCAACTAGCATGGATCTCGCTGCTTCCTTCAGAGTCCTCACTCTTCTCTCAGGAATGTCGTGTTGCTGTGGAGTTCTGGCACTAGACAACTCGGGCCTAATTCCAGTCTCTTCGAGATAAGATGTTAGGTATCTGTTAGTGAACTCAGTTCCCTGGTCACTTCTAATGCAAGTAATATTCAAAGATTTATGATTCTGAATTCTTTTAAATATTCTAATCAAATTTTCAGTAGTTTTATCTTTTGATGGCAAGAATGCAACCCAAGTAAATCGAGAAAATTCATCAATAATAATTATAGAAAATCTCATTCCTCTTAGACTCTTTACAGGAATTGGACCAAACAGATCCATATGTAATAGTTCTAGACAACGGCTGGATTGAGATTTCCATTTACTTTTGAACGATGATCTGCCCTGTTTGCCTAACTGGCAAGCAGGGCATACCTTGTCCTTAGCAAACTGCATTTTAGGTAATCCAATAACTAAGTTGTTTGAACAAATGTTGTTAATGGTTTTGAAATTCAAATGGTTCAACCTTTTATGCCATAAGCATTTCTGGTCATTCTTGGCAATCATGCACATAGGATCAGAAAATTCTTTTTACCAATTCATTTTATATGAGTTTCCTATTCTACTACCAATTAATAGAGTATTTCCATCTTGGTCCTTAACCAGACATGCATGAGTTTGATAATCAACTAACAAACCATTATCACATAACTGACTGATACTTATCAAGTTATAGCACAAATTGTCTACAAGTAACACGTCATTAATGGTTAAGTTAACATGGATAATCTTACCCTTACCCATGGTCTTACTCTTCTTGTTGTCACCAAAGGTAATCTTAGGTCCAAAGCAATCTGCTATGTCAGTAAGAAGCCGTATGTTTTCTGTGATATGGTTGGAACAACCACTATCAAGATACCATACAGATTCCTACAGCACATCGTTTATTTGTACCTACACAAAGGAGTATTTACAATCTTTTGGTACCCACTTTTAATTGGGTCCTCGGTCAATCAGTTCCTTAGGAATCCATATTTGACATATTTTAATGGATTTCCCATTTTGTGCTGTGATTAATGCGTATGATTTTGTCTTAGCAGACGACTTTCTGCTAGCCACTGATCCCTTAACTTTTGAAGAAGATTTTCTCTTAAAACTCCTTGACTTTGAGTCAGGTTTTAGATTTCCAGACCTGCTGGCTGTTTCTAACTTATTTTTCAGCCAGTTAATAGTCGGCGGAACATAAGTTATTTCGTTTTTGAAAACTACTTCTTCGTGAATAGGATCAAATTCACTATCAGTCACACTCCCTTTAACAAAATTTATTTGATTAAGCTTGTCATTTACTGAGTTTGACTTTTTGCAGGACAGGTTAGGGTCATTGCCATCAAATCCTACACCGAATCTAGATCCTGTAGGTTTTAACATACTAATCTGATATTTGACAGCATCTCCAGACCTTGTCCAAGCACTAACTACATAGTTTAGTCTTTTGTTTTCAACAGAAAAGGTTTGAATCTGTTCTTTGAGCATTTCATTTTTTAATAAAATCTCTATTTCTTTCTTTTCAAAAACATTTGTTTCATAAGTTTTATGAGATGAAGGAGTGTTTAACTCATATTTCACTTTCATCTCATAAAATGAATCTTATAACTTTTTGTACTCAAGGGCCATTTCAATGAGTGCATTAGTTAACTCTTCGTTTGTAAATTCTGGTGTAGAGACATCATTCAGTTTCTCTTTCAGTAGGAGACTCCTCTGAGTCGCTATCAGCCCATTTGGATTTGTTTTCAACACACATGAAAATTTTCTGAACCTTCTTTGCTTGAACGTTTCTACCATATATCTGAGTAAGCTTATCCCATATCTCTTTAGCAGAGCAACAAGACTTGATTTCATAGAATACATTCATGTTGATCGATTGATACAAATTGTTCCTAGCAACATTATCTAGGTTTTTGGTCATCTTATCTTCAGTAGTCCATTTACTTCTTGGTTTCGAAATCTTTATGGGGCCATCAGTAATGACGCTCCACATATCGCAATCAAGAGCAGCCAAGTAAGCTTATATTCTTATCATCCAATATTCACAGTTGTCTTTTGACAGAATTGAGATCTCGTTGATGATAGACATGATTTAGGTTCTGAAAGCTTGAGAATATAAACAGAGCTCTGATACCAATTGATAGGATCGTCTTAATCAATAGAGACGGGAGTCTGGCGTATGAAGGCTTATGAAAAACGGTTTGAAAGAAATCTTGTTAGGTCTCACTGTCTTCAACTTCTTACTGATGGTCATCAATGAGAGGCGCCACCACTTTTATGGATCAATGACTCCGGTCAACATTTATTTAGCCAAAATCTCTCTCCAATGTGAATTTCAGATTCTAAGTGAAATTATAAGTAAGAATATTCATGGCAAATCAAACACTCAATTTTATACACAAAAAGTCTTCGAGTTGATGGTCTCCATAACCGAAGGCATTTCGGTAAACTAGTCAAGGATCATCTTCAACAACTTGAAGGAGATGATTTCTTCAAACAAAAGAGGATTTGCTCCTCAACTTTGCTATCTGTTTTTCGACATTGATGTCTATCTCGTTCGGGGGAGCCACCCTCTACCCTAATCAGCTACTGACAAAGGAGAGGATCCATGCATACATCTACCGAATAGAAAGAGCAAGAGCTAGAAGACCTTCTGTTATAAGCCCGTCTCATTATTACTCCTAGGATCTATCCAATTCCCTTGAATCTTTGTATTTCTAAATCATACCAATTGTTTTGTTTCAATATCGGTTATGACTTATCGGCTTAATGAAATTTTGGTTTAATGAAAATTCGGTCAACTTTTAAAATAAGTAACTTCAAATTGTATTTTCTAACCGGGCATATTCTCAAGGAGAAGCTACTGCTTCTCTTATATAATATCGGCTATCATTTTTCAAACATTGGTTATTTTTCAAAATATCGGTCATTTTTAAAATCGGTCATCTTAAAAGATATTGAATATTTTCAAAATATTCCCGAGCATGCATTTTAAAATTTTGACCCGTTACTTTCGTATATTTCAAAGATATTCTTCTGAAAAGGTAAGTCCTTCCCAAAAAGTAATCTTTATGACAAGACTTATCATAACGGATAAATTTTGTATTTATTGAAACATTAAATGCTTTTGAAACCGATTTCATATTTAAAGAGCAACTCACTTCATTCCAATCCACAACATTCCTACTTTTGAGTATCTTTCTAAAACTCAACATTCATATCTACTTCAAATCTTCATCATGCCTTGATCAACTCTTGTCATCAATTTCGACTTAGTGCTATCATCTGATGATCAAGAAACAAAAGAGATTGTCTTTGAATCTCTTATTGATATCGTTTTGCAAAAATTCTTAGAAGTGCCTGATTCTCTTCTGGAAGGAGATGTCACCGACTTCATCAATAATGACGTTGTCATAGAAGATGATTTAATCTTTTCATATATAAGAGGAGACTTCTACCTTCGACTCTCTAAAGAAACATTTTCTAGTTTCTTCGATCTTCCAACAGAAGGTTTTTCGGAGATTCCTCCTCATTCCCCTCAAGTAACTGAGGCATTTTCAAATTTAGTTTCAAACACTTTGAATCTGATTAACGATCGCGGACACAAATCCAACCTCACTCCCCATATTCAAATTCTTCATGACATCATTCAAAAATCCATTCCGTGTCAGACACCAAACAAATTCTACACTAAGAAGGTTTATGAGATGATGATCTCTACTTGTAGCAGAAATGTCCCTATCAACTGGGCCTCGATCATATTCAACAATTTGAAGATGATGATCCATACTTGTCGAAAGAGGATCGGCTACATACCTCAACTAAGCCGATTTCTTAGAAGAATCAATCCAAATCTTGGACCGGGATTCCCGGTGAGTCCGACCAACATTCTAACCGAAGAATCGGTGAAAAGTTGGATTCACAAAATAGAATCTAGGCCTTACAATTTTCTTTTGATTATGTACCGTTTTTATGAACAGACGGTCATTTTGCTGTACGACCGGTTGTTGTATTTGACCGACTCATTTTTGCATTTTTAAATGAAACCACTTATCTTAATTGTATGTGCATTACATTAATTTGGTTTATTTAACAAATGTTACAAATATTTTACTACTCAAAACTTACCGCCTATTTATTTGGAGGGAAAATTTACCACTCATTTTTACCGCAGTTTTCTTACCGCTCAATTTTTTACCGTCAAAAGTTACCGCCGTAACTTTTTGGAGGGAAAATTGGCGCCTTTTTCTGAAAGGATGTGACGGGTCGGCTACCTAACCGCCACACCTATATATAAGGGAACCTTGAATAATTATTTTCACAACTTTATCTCTCTATAAATTTATTTTCTCTTGCATACTCTCTCTTTATCAATATCTCTTAACTTTTCCAGAATTCAATATGGGACGTGATAATGCGCTTTTCGTTCATATCGTTCAGGTCGATGTTGAAGAAATTAAGACCAATGGCACGGCTGATGTTCAAAGGGTGATGGAATCTGTCAAGAATTCAGGGCTGAAATTCTTTCTCGAAGGTCCATTTTTTATGTATCAGGATCAGGTAAAGGAATTCTTTGAAAACGCAAGTCTCAAGAAAAAGGTTATTTATACGATTGTAGGAAGCAAAAATTTTCAGTTATTGGAGGAGGTATTTGCTAAGTCTCTTTGTCTTCCAAATGAAGGGGGTGATTTTTCGGCCGAGTTGTCGATCGAAACGGCTTTAGAGATTCAGAAGATGATCTCCAACACTGATGAATCAGTGCAGTTCACCGCTAAGAAAAGCTCTCTGAAATTTGAATATCGGCTATTATGCGATATTGTTTCCAAATAACTTTAGGGAAGAGGAGGTAATTTTGACAACCTCACTCGGGCAAAATTTGAAATGATGGCCGGGATTCTTCTCGGTGATCAAATAAACTGGGAAGAATTTTGTTTGAAGTCCTATTGTGAGATGGTAGATTCAAAGAAAGATCGATCTCTGGGCTATGCGATGCAGATCGGCAAGATCCTGCTCCATCTTGAAGTTCTGACCTGTCCAGGTATTGTTCTTCTCAAAAGTAAAATCTTAAATTCAGATTCTATTGAAAGAGTCTGGTTAGAGCCCGAAAGACTAAAGCAACAAAAGAAAAGGAACCGAAAAAAAAGAATATGATGACTAAGGAGCCTGAGGTGAAGGAAACAAAAGAGAAAGTGAAGAAGGAAAAAGACTGGCTGCTAAGGCATCGGATGTAGAAGAATCCAATAGTGAGGCGACGGGACCGTTTAACCGTGAGGCCACTCATATCTCTACTCCGGTCGATGATTGGATTCATGCCAAACTTGTTCCAAATCTGGTTATTCCTCAGACTCATGCCGAGTCTACGGCTAGCACGACCGACCGATCCAAATCTAAGGAAACCTCCAGTCCTGAGGTAAATATTCTTAATCCCATTACTGTACAACCTGTTGGGCCTGCGACTTTAGAAGCTCAATAAAGAACTTCTGATATTATTGATAATGTAGTGAATGATGTCAATCTGTTCCCTAAAACCGATGTGACAAGTAAACTAGTTGAAACCGGTCAGACTACTGAAACTGACCGAGCAAGTGTTGCTGATGAGGTTGATAAGTCGGTCGAAATTAATGTAGAAGATATCTTGGCCGAACAGCCACCGGTGCATGAGAGTGATCATACTGGGAGAGGTTCAATTGGTCCGGTCAATGAGGAAATGCTTCCAACCGGAACCGATCAAAATCCAATCTTTGAGGAGGTGGCTGATAATACAAATCCGGATGTTGAAATTCAGGACTCTCACATGGCCGATGATGAAGCCGATAAAGTTGTAGACAATGTCCTCAAGAAAATTGAATACAAGGCATATGAACTAGCCAACTCTTACTATGATTGGGCGAGACTAAGGACATAAGTTAATTTCAAGAACATGCTCCCAGAATGTCCTGAAGCAGACAAGTGGCCGATGATGCTATCTTTGGAAGCAACCGTACTTGATCTCGCTAAAACATCCTTTGTGTCAATTTCCATGACAAGACTGAAGTTGGTCGAGGTAAATTCCAAGTTAAACATATTGAACTCGACCATTGCCAACATACATCGGAGACATCGTGTTATAGGAGATGTAACCGAAGTGGACAAAATTGTGCTGGAAAATTTGAGAACGGTTGAAGTAGAAATTAAAGCCGAAATCTCAAAGTATGAAAATGCAACGGATGTGAATGCTGTAATGCTTACTCCTCCTTCTAGTAAAGAAAGAGAGGCTGATCGGAATGAATAGTAGTTTGAAAAGTCCAACTTTGAGATCGGTCAATCTTCCAGACCAGTAAGGGCTCAATCTAAAGAAAGTCAACTAGAGCCTCCTATTGCGTCTCTGGAAAATAAAGAAAAACGAGATGGATTAACCGCCTCACCAATAATCGACTCATCGGTCAAAACTCCACCGGCTAAGCATTCTGACCGAAGCAGATCCAAAGAAGACAGTCTTCAAAACCGGATGGAACAGAGATGTTGTTATCGGTTCTCCCTCAACCCCCGATGCAGAATTTATCGGTTGCTCTATTATCGGATGAAATGAAGGCTCTCATTAAGGAAATGGTTCAAGACTCTATGGCCTCGTGGCAGGCATCTATGGAAGTTAGGGTCTCATCCACCGACTCTAAAATTCAACATGTGGAAAATGTAGCATCTCAAACTCTTGAAATGGTGCAAGCCTTGTCAGTTCAGATATATGATTTGGCAAGAATCAAAGAGGATGCCAACGAAGAACAAATAAGAAAAGATGAAGAAACGGCTCGGCGAATTCAAGGTGAGGAGGATGAAAGAAACTGTTTAGCCGAAGAGGCTGAACGTAATGATGCAGAGTATGCCCGGAAAATCCAAGCCATTGAAAATGACAGACCTAAAGCGGTTGTACGTGAAAACCCCGATGCGGCTCAAAATATTCAACAGGGTCTAATTCTTCAAGTGGCAAATGAAAATAGAAAGACTCGTTCTCTTCCAATCGCTAAGAAAACAAGGGCTCAAATGAACAAACGAAAGAGGGATCAAGTTGCAGCGGTAAGGACTCGTGCCGAACAGACAAATGTTCAACCGATTGCTAATCCTACCGTAGCTTCCGAAAATCTGATTCTTGACGAAAAAGAAGTAGATGTTCAACCTTTGAATCCGAGAAAGCGTCGTCCTACAATTTTAACTACACCGATCCTCTTAGTACCACTTCACTCTGTTCCTCGTGAAGACTCGGTTGATAATTTTGTTCAGAGTCAAAAAAATCTTGCCTTCAATATTCCTATTACACCGATCAGACCCCAACGGTCGAGTGGATTATCCAGTCAACCGACAAGCGGTTCCCAAACAAATGCTGATCAACTGCACCAAAAATGGAAATCTGAAATTGCTACTTCACCGAGTCGAATGAAGGAGGCCACTAAAACTCTAAACTTTATGCTCTTATATATATTATGACTTATGAAAATTTTGGAATTTTTGGAATTATTTTGGAAATTTTATATTATTCGGTTCAAGCTTCAAATTAAAGGGTTTTGATAATTTTATCTTAAAAATCAAAAAGGGAGAAATTGTTAAACTTACAAAATTTTTACTAACACAATTTTTCACACAATTTTGTTTTTTTAAACTCTATCTTTAAATCAAACCGTTTTCTATCCGTCCAAATACAAATAAGTTCTTTAAAGCGGCCAACGATTACAAGGTTTTGAATATTCAACTTTAATAATCAAAAAGGGAGAAATTGTTAGATAAATTAGATAGTTAATTAATAAGTAATTAACTATCTAAAGAATTTAATTAAATTCAACTTTATGTGCAGGTACAAAGGAGCGGTCACATTTTTGGCCGGTCAAATCTATATTTCTGAAACAGTTCAAACCGGAATCCATGTAATTGAACTTTCTCACTAGAAGACCGGTCCGACTTAAACTTCAGAAATGGTGAACTTGTTATCAAAAATCGGTTTTCATCTCCTCAACGGTATGACCAATCAACCGGTTCTCTAGCAACAAACCGATATGTGTCCGGTTGATTCAATTTCCGGATAATCATAAACATCCGGACATATTTAAATCAAGACAAGATCAAAGATATGGAAATATTAACAGTTAATATTTCAGTGCAAACATACATTTTTTGGGAATGTGCGAAGGAAGATCTTCAAAGGATTAGAATGTGTCATTTCCCTTCTGATACAAGTCTGCTGTAAGTCTGCAGGCAACAGGTAATTGTTAGATGTACAGTTACCTGGGTTGGTATAAAGCTTAGAAGCAGCATTCAAGGAGCAGATAACCGTCAAGAGTACAACCCGTCAAGAGAACAAATGTCAAGTGAACATTTACCTAGTTTAAGTTAGCGCTGCATTATGCCTTGGGAAGCTTCAACCGCATTAAATGCTATGCGGCTCCTTTTGACCAACTTCACCAACCACATTAAATGCAAATCAGAAAGAAAATATGACCGTTGTCATATTTCCACTATAAAAGGAAGAAGTTGAAGAGCTGAAGACAAGAGATTCATATTCTAATTCATACAATCCTTCTTCTACTGATATACAAATCTTTGAACAATCTTTCGATAACAAGCATTAAGCTGTATTTGTGAATCAAGTGTATTACAATTCTGTGTGAGAGTTGTAAAGTGAATATCGAGCAGTAAATAAGACTCGATCGTATGTTGTATTGTGTTTGAATATTTCTAGTGAATATCCTTCTCATAGTTTGAGAAGAAGGGGTGACATAGGAGTTTTATTTCCGAACATCCATAAAATCCTTGTCTTGTGTTCTTTATCATTTCCGGTCTTTATATTATCCGAACCGATTTTCTATTACCTCAATCGATCCTTCTTCATTCCTCACTCTATCCGATTTGTGTGTTTTGCTTTAGACTGAAACAAACATTTCCGCACTTGAACCCGGTTCAAGAGTTTGTGACAGACTGTGTAGTGTTGAGACCGGTATTAATTCCTAACCGGATTAGCGCCAACCATTGTGAGTGTGTAAGAGTTCTCCTTTTGCCAGATCCCGGTCCCCTATCGGCGATCCCAATCCCAACACATGATAACACATATGAAACCCCGATCATTTCACCCTAAATATTACTAGTTAGTAAAACCTCTACGTAAGCTTGTTAGATTTCACCAAGACTCATTTTTGATAGTCTTATGAGCACATGATCACTTTGTTACTTGTTACTCACCCACATGAAATGTTCCCGATCAAAACTTTCATGTTCCCTGCATATCTCCTACACAAATGACTATTAGCCATTTTACATGACTAAACATGAATTATCTGTTGATAATCATGACCAATAGGAATTTGATATTTTAATACTTATGATTATTATCATCCTCTGTATTTTACGGGTAATTTATTAAGACTTGTGAAACATGATACTTTAAACAACCATCCTTCTTAGGATACACACTAAGGAAAAGATTTTTCTAAAGCAACGCTCGGAAGCACATCGATGAATGCTATGTATAGCATCAATAGGTTATTCCAAACCGCAACACGCCATAGGTTCCATCTTTCATAACTCCCTCACTATAAATTGGACAAAATAACTTAGTGTTAGATTTCATACTTGAATAAGCGTTTTCAAAACCAATTTATTGTATTCAAACTCAATTCGAGAGGGCCACTCTATAATATTGAAAAATCAACACTCTAATTTATAATATTAAAATAATTAATTTGAATTATTTTTAAATAAATAAGATCAAAATAATTAATCCCATGGCATAAAAATAATTTAATATAATTAATTATGATTAATTATTGTGCTAATTAATCAAATTAATTAAAAGTTAAGGCCAAAATAAGAAATAATTTTTTTTGGGATAAATGTTATATCCATATTATCTGAAAATAATTTTAGAAAAAATAAAGAAGAAAAATAAATTATTTTGATGAATTGTTGTATCCATTTCATCTAAAAGAATTATTTATTTAAATCCTACAAATATATAAAAAAAATAAATTGGTAAAATATTTTCCATATTTATTTTAATATTTTGTGTATTTAAAAAGATCAAAATTAAATCTAAAAGGGTAAAAGAAAAGGTAATTTCAAATAAGCCCTTAAGAATTTAATTAAAAATATATATATTTGTGATCCTATGAGACCGAAATTAAAGAAATTAGTTGCAACACATGCAATGACCATCGAATTAGCGCTGGATATTTATCCATGGATAAGAACAGCCACATTTGACTTCTTCAAGTGAAAGTGGACAAGTCTAATTTGGCTTTTGACTGATTAGCCACTAGGCTTTCCCATAGGACTTAGGACTAGTATAAATTCCCCCCTAAAGTCAATCCAAAGCTAACCTACCAACACACAACCCTTAAATTGAAGAAAATCAAAATCCTCTGTTGGGTCAAATTATTTTGACTAAGTGTTGAAATAATTTAACCATTGATATTTTGATGATGAAATTACTTATGAGTTTTGTTGCAGGTGTATCGAAATCATATTTCATAAGACTTGGCTCTAATGAGGGTCATTAGACCGATTTTGGCATTAGATGCACAAAATTAGATGTACAGTCTAACTCAGCGGAGTTAGACGTGCAGTCTAATGAATGCACAGAATTAGACATGTAGTCTAACTGATGGAGTTAGACGTGCTGTCTAATAGATCACAGAATTAGACGTGTAGTCTAACTTAGTGGAGTTAGACATGTAGTCTAATAGATTTCGAAATTAGACGTGCAGTCTAACTCAGCGGAGTTAGACATGCAGTATAATATATCTGGGAATTAAACGTGCAGTCTAACTCATGGAGTTAGATGTGCAGTCTAATAGATATCGGAATTAGACGTATAGTCTAACTCGTGGAGTTAGACGTGCAAACTAATAGATCTCGGAATTAGACGGGTAGTCTAACTTGTGGAGTTTGAGGTGCAGTCTATTAGAATGTGAAGGTTAGACGTGAGTCTAACTCCTTCAGACAAGTCTGAAGTAGAACCAGAATTAGACGTGCAGTCTAATGGTTTATGTATAATTAGACGTGTAGTCTAATTAGTAAAGGTTAGATGTGAGTCTAACTCCTTCAGACAAGTCTGAAGTAGAACCGGAATTAGACGTGCAGTCTAATGGTTATTGGATTATTATACGTGTAGTCTAATTAGTGAAAGTTACACGTGTAGTCTAACTCCTTCAGATTAGTCTGAAGTGATTGTAATTAGACGTAAGTCTAATTCCATTAGACCAGACAGTCTAATGGATTCTCACTTAGACGGGGATGTTTGATTTCATTAGACAAGGGCGTCTAATTGAAATACGTCTAATGCTCATCTTAAGCTATATGCTTGAAGCTAGCACCTCCCTACCCACGTGCTATAGCTATACCCTACTCCTGCTCCACTTTCTAGTGAAGATTAGTACAACAACTATATGCAACCAACCAACGAATGCCACATAAGAGAATTTTCCTCATATTACTTGTTTTGCAGGTACATCTTTGAGGGAATATTCGGCGCACTACCAGTGGTGTACAGCCACGATCCTTGTGCTCAGAACCTGCTGTGTACAATGGAGGCTTTCCAATGGAAGAGTGCCACGTATCATTTTAAAAGATTCGACCGTTAGTCTCTGCCTAGTATTTATCAAATCTCAAGGACAACTAACAATCTGCCTTACGAACTGTCAGATTTTACAAAGAGTCAATCAACAATTCTGCTTGCTATTCCAGAGAGAGAAATCAAGCCTTTTACTGTGAAACTGCTTTTCTAATTATACTGTGTGTGAATCAAGAGAGAGCTAGAATCAAAAACACCATTAGCTGAGTGATATTCTTCATCTTGTATATTGAACAGAGTGTGTTCTGTTCAATAGTGAGTTAAGTGTGTGCAAACTGTATTTGATTCTAATCATATTATAGTGAATCATTTCGGTGGTTGGAAGAAGGGGTGACGTAGGAGAGTTTCTCCGAACATCCATAAACAAACTGCTGTTTTCTTTCATTTCTGTCATCTTTTTATCTTTCATCTTGAGCTTCAAACCCAAGTAAACAATTTCGCCTTGAATCTGTTTCAAGTGTTTACAAGTGTTTGCATAGAATAGAAAGTGAATTAAATCCCTAACAGGATCTCTTTCAAAACCGTTTTTCATAAGCCTTCATCAATAGTCAGACCCCGTCTCTATCGATAAAGCCGATCATATCAATTGGTATCAGAGCCCTGTTTCTATTCTCAAACCTTTCCTGAAATATGTCGACCATATCCAAAGATTCCAATGCTACAGCCATTTCAACTTTGTCTCGAGAAAACTATATTGTTTGGAAGAAAAGAGTTTGTTCTCATCTTTCTTCTCTTCATGACGACATGTGGAGGGCTGTCATAGAAGGTCCCATCAAGATTGATAAGGAGAAGGCTCGCTGGACTACTGATGAAAAGAGGCAGAACAACCTCAACAACATGGCTCTTGATGTTCTGTAAAGATCTCTCAATGACAGCATGTTCAACTACATTATCGAATGCGATACTGCCAAAGAGGTCTGGGACAAACTCACCCAACTGTGTGAGGGCAATGAGCAAACCAAGGAAAACAAGATCATGGTTGCCACTCAACAGTTTGACAGCTTCAATATGCGTCCTGGTGAAACAATGAACGATTTCGACACCAGATTCAGCAAGATTGTCTCCTCCCTGTCTATCCTAGGCAAAACCTATAGCAACCGAGAGCTTGCTATCACGGTCATGCGTGCTCTTCCAAGGGAATGGGACATAAAGACAATGGCGATGAGAGAATCCAAAGATCTTAACAAGATCTCTCTCTTTGATCTCTTTGCTGATCTCTAGGCCTATGAATTCGAGCTAAACTGTAGGATGGAAGAAGATCAACCCACATCCGTTATCATTGTCAAGGCGCTGGTGACTGCTGAAGAGCCACCAACCGCTCCGGATGTGAAGATGGCAGCTTAGCAGCTAAACAGCGATGCCATGCCTGTCTTTGTGAAGAAGTTTGGCGACTTCATGAAGAAGAGCAACTCTAACTCTAACTCTTCAAATTCTAATGACAATAAAAAATCTAAAGCTAATGTTACTTGTATTAACTGTGATATTAAAGGTCATTATGCATCGGAATGCCAAAAGCCGAAACGTGGAGATGCCAAGGATGATGGAAAAGAGTTGAAGGCTCTTATGGAAGGTGATGGGAAGAACAAAGGAAGCAGTCGTGGTTCCTACTTTTCATCCAGTGAAAGTGATGAAGAAGAAGTGTCCTGCTTCATGGCAAGAGAAGATGAAGAAAGGACTCAGGAGACTGAGGTATTTGACTTCTCTTCCGAAAGGTTTTCAAGGGAACAACTGGTAGCTGCACTAAATGACATGGTCATTGAGTACAGAAAGCTAGCAAAATCTCTAAATGAAACTAAATCTTCACCAGAAGTAAACAAACCAAATCTGTTTCAAACTGAAGAGTCAAATGTTTTCGAAAAGAAGATTGAAGAGATTTCATCCGAGAATGAGGTACTCAAAGAACAGATTCAAACCCTTTTATCTGAAAACAAGAGATTAAACTATGTTGTATGTGCATGGACAAGGTCTGGAGACGCTCTCATACATCAGATCAATTTGTTGAAACCTGCTCGATCTAGATCCGGATTGGGATTTGATAGCAATGACCCTAACCTGTCATGCAAAAAGTCCAACTCATCTAACAAGCTTAAGCCAATAAGTTTTATCAAAGGAAGTATGACTGACATTGAATCTGATCCTATTCATGAAGAATTTGCTTTTAATAATGAAATAACTTATGTTCTGCCGACTGTTAGTTGACTTAAGAATAAGCTTGATGCAGCTAATAAGTCTGGCAATCTAACACCTGACTCTAAGTCAAGGAGTTTTAAAAGAAAATCTTCTTCAAAAGTTAAGGGATCAGTGGCTAGCAGGAAGTCATCTACTAAGTCAAAATCTTATGCATTAATCACAACACAAAATGGGAAATCCATCAGAATAACTCAAATATGGATTCCTAAGGGATTAATTGATCGAGGACCCAATTGAATATGGGTACCAAAATGTGTAAATGTTTCTGTCTCGTAGGTGAGAGGGAAAATTATTTTGAAAGTAAGTGTTAGGATCTAGGTCGAAGCTGGCGAGCCGGGGTCTGGCCGGTTATCGCGTCTCACTCAAAGGGTGGTGATTAATCCGGTTAGAGATTAATACTGGGGTTTCAATACTACACAAACGGTCACAAACGCTTGAACAAAGTTCAAGCGCGGAAGTGGTTTGTTTCAGGTTGAAGCAGCACACACACGAGATAGGCAGGACCGATTTTGAATAAGACAGGTTTGGAGATTGCTGGGTCGGTTTGGAACTTAGTAATTCCGTTGGAGCGGTATTAGTAGGTTAGTGCAGATCAGTTATAAAGTAAATCAGGCAGAAAGTAAATAACGAGACAGGTTTTTATGGATGTTCGGAGATAAAACTCCTACGTCACCCCTTCCTCTCGAAACCGCGAGAAGGATATTCACTAAGGAATACAAACACAATCCGATCGAGACTTATTTCCTGCTCGATAACACCCGTACAATTTTAACCGAAATTATAGAATACACTTCAAATAAGCGCTTAAGCTTTCTAGAGATTTTTCACAATATTTTACTTAGGCTATAGAAAATTCAGAACTTGTGACCCGCATTTATTCCTCTTTAGCACCTTCTTTTATAGGTGAAATGTGCCAACGGTCACATTTCATTTCCTTGAATCTGATTGGTTGAGCAGAGGTTCATTGATTTAAACCTGACGGTCTAGTCTTCAGACCTGTCGGTCTAGTCTTCTAGTGTGTAGGTCAAACCGGCTAGGTTTGTCTTTTACTCAATATGGCAACTGTCGGTTGGACAGTTGTCTGTACTTGGAAGATTGCCTTTCTGATTTATCCTGAAGTGGAAAGATCTTGTAGGACGGTCTTCTGCAGCCTGCAGACTTTCTTCAGACTTGTATGAATATGGCAATATTCAGTCTGTTCCTTCGGTATCATTCTCAACAGATACCCGAAGTGTCTTTTTATGCTGGTCGGTTATTTATGTTAACCGGATCACTTCTGGTTTTTCCATGACTTCTGATTGACCGACTGTTTAATTGATTTCTACCATCCGACCCCTAGTTTATTTCTTTACTTTATATTTAAAGTTTATGAACTTATCAATCCCATTTATCGTTTATTTTATCCCGATTTATGAACTTAGCTATTTTCAAAATTAGCTAAGTCTCAATTATAACTTGCACTTTTGAAAAGTAACTTATTTTGAAACTTTTCTTTGAAAAGAATAAAAAAGGGAGAAATTACTAAACATATTTTCCAAAACCGGCCACACATTACAAGTTTTGAATATTTATTCTAAATAATCAAAAAGGGAGAAATTGTTGGAAAAATTAAGTAGATTAATTTTAAACTGGCCACACACTACAATTTTTGAATATTTATTCTAAATAATCAAAAAGGGAGAAATTGTTAGAAAATTTTAGTAAGTTAATTTTAAACCGGCTAGAGAACTTAATTAATCTTAATTTTCATGTGCAGGTACAGATCAAGACGCATAAACCGACTAGAGAACATACCGTAGTAATCCGGCTCAAAATGATCAAGTCTTGATCAAGAGGAACCGGCTACAATATTCTAACCGGACCGGATAGCAATAAACCTTCCATTCCATCCGACTCATATTACAAAAAGATTAACCGGAAACTTTGAAATATAAGATGACGTAATATGATGAAGATAGAAATTTCTTGGAAATATACAAGAAGATAAGATTCGGATCAGAAGCATGCCATAAAAACAATGATGATATGATTATCCAATATCCGAAGCAAAATCTGAATCAGGCAGCCAGAGCGTGCATGATTTCCATGTGTCCAAATATGCAAGCCGCTCACGTCATCAAAACCTGACCGGTGCACGCATGCCTACCAAGTGTTAGAAAAGTTAAAACGTGCACGCAACATCTCTGAACCGGCGTGACTTCAGATGACCAATCCAACGGAGAGAGAAAAAGGTGACCGTTAGGATATTCCCCACTATAAAAGGAAGACGAAGGGTCTTCATTAAATACGCGTTCTAAACTTACAAGAAAGAGATTTGAACATCCAACAGTAAAGGGAAATCTCACGCGCGACTCTAAATAGTAGTTTCAATTCTTGAAAGCATTGGTGTTGTATTGTGTTATTGTATTACATCAGAGTGAATTGGTGTAACCGGCGAGTAGTGATTAAGACTCGTTCGGCATTGTATGAGTGTTGTAACATTCAAGTTAGTGAAAATCCTTGTCATCATCTGAGAAGAAGGGGTGACGTAGGAGAGTTTGCTCCGAACATCGATAAAAAATCTTGTCCCGTGTCATTTTCTTTATTTCCGGCTTACTTACTCTAAACCGAACTATCACCTACTTCAAACAAAACCGGAACATAATCTTCTTTCTTAAACGAACCAGTCTATCTATCCTTTCTAACCGATTCCTTATAAACATCATCCAAACCTTGTGTGTTGCTTCAAGCTGAAATAGACATTTCCGCCCTTGAACCCGATTCAAGAGTTTGTGACAACTTGCGTAGTGTTAAGAAACGGTTTTAGTCTCTAGCCGGACTATCACCAATAGTGTGTGTTGGGTTGTTGTAAGCGATCAACCCTTTAAAACTGGAACTCCAGTCCTCCAAGAGCGATCCCGAACCTAACAGTCAGGTATTAGCATTAATGAACACATCACTAAGCTTAATCAATTAATATTATATCTTTTTAAATCTTGATGTAAAATTTTAGGATGAAGATATGGCCTTGATGTTGTTATTGTCCATTCCTGATGAATTTATACATTTTGTTAGATAAAATTAGATCGGTTAAATAAAACTTAACAAAAACAAATTTCTTGTACAGGAACAGGCAAAGAATCGAACCGGTCAAAGAACTCAACCGGTTAAGAAACTCAACCGGTCAAGCAATTAAACCGACCAGAAACATGACCGCACAAGAAAGTCAGGATCGGTCAAATCAGAAGGTCAGAATCAATTAACCTAGTGGTCAATGCACCGGCTATCGCAAGGAGCATAGCGGCTCAACAAGCTAAAGATGCTCTACGGCTAAGGGCCCAACAAGAAACAAATAATAACTTCGCAAAGGCTCACAAGAAGTCCACGGCGGTCGTTTCCTTTTCCAATCCGGTAACACGCAAAAGAAAGGCTGCTTCGAAAAAGGCGCAAATCACCGGACTATTGGACAAAGTCACTGACACGATTATTGACCCTCCACCCAACCCGACTTTGCCAACCGAGGATGATTTCGAGGAAGAGCTCGAGCCACAACTCCAAAGACAGCGGTGTTTGAATGTGGTTCCAATCAGATCAATCGGTCAACCGTCCTCTCCTCACACCGGCACCTCAGGCGGTCTAGGTCCCTCTTCAAGGCCGGATCATGCGGACAAGTGAAATTCAAATGATGAACTGCTGGATCTTTTCCTGCCGTCCAGATCGAAGAAATAGGGGCCTTATTTACTATCTTTACTCATGTTTATTTCGGTTAATATATATATAGTATTTTGCCTTAGCAGATTTCTTATAAATATAAAGTGATTTTTGGAAACCGGCTTACATTTGCATTCTTACATGATTTTGAATATTTTAAATAAAATAATCAAAAAGGGAGAAATTGATAAGATAAAAGATAAAAAATTTCAAAATTTTTCTCAAAATTTTCCAAAATTTTTCGAAAAATTCTCCAAAGTCAGTTTCCAAAAATCCGGCCAAATAAAACTCTTAAAAACAAGACCGGCCTACATTTGCATTCTTACATGAATTTGAATATTTTAAATAAAATAATCAAAAAGGGAGAAATTGTTAGATAAAATTAGATCGGTTAAATAAAACTTAACAAAAACAAATTCCTTGTGCAGGAACAGGCAAAGAATCGAACCGGTCAAAGAACTCAACCGGTTAAGAAACTCAACCGGTCAAGCAATTAAACCGAACAAAAACATGACCGCACAAGAAAGTCAGGATCGGTCAAATTAGAAGGTCAGAATAAATTAAGCAGTCGGTCAATCAGAAGCCATGGAAAAAACGGAAGTGATCCGGTTAACATAAATAACCGACCAGCATAAAAAGACACTTCGGGTATCTGTTGAGAATGATACCGAAGGAACAGACTGAGTATTGCCATATTCATACAAGTCTGAGGACAGTCTGCAGGCTGCAGAAGACCGTCCTACAAACTCTTTCTACTTAAGGATAAATCAGAAAGGCAATCTTCCAAGTACAGACAACTGTCCAACCGACAGTTTCCATATTGAGTAAAAGACAAACCTAGCTGGTTTGACCTACACACTGGAAGACTAGACCGCCAGGTCTGAATCAATGAACCTCGTCTCAACCAATCAGATTAAAGGAAATGAAATGTGACCGTTGGCACATTTCACCTATAAAAGAAGGAGCTTAAGAGGAATAAATGCGGGTTACAAGTTCTGAATTTTCTACAGCCTAAGTAAAAGATTGTGTTCTATCTCTAGAAATCTTAAACGCTTATTTGAAATGTATTCTACATTTTCGGTTAAAATTGTACGGGTGTTATCGAGCAGGAAATAAGTCTCGATCGGATTGTTTGTATTCCTTAGTGAATATTCTTCTCGCGGTTTCGAGAGGAAGGGGTGACGTAGGAGTTTTATCTCCGAACATCCATAAAAACCTGTCTTGTTATTTAATTTCCGCCTGATTTACTTTATAACCGATCTGCACTAACTTACTAATACCGCTCCAACCGAATTACTAAGTTCCAAAACCGACCCATCAATCTCCAAACATGTCTTATTTAAATCCGGTCCTGCCTATCTCGTGTGTGTGCTGCTTCAACCTGAAATAATCCACTTCCGCGCTTGAACTTTGTTCAAGGGTTTGTGATAGTTTGTGTAGTATTGAAACCCCGGTATTAATCTTTAACCGGATTAATCACCACCTTTTGAGTAAAAGACGCTAACCGGCCAACCCCGGTTCCCTGGCCTCGACCTAGATCCTAACACATTTAGAAGTATCGTTACTTCATGGGAAGGGAAATGTGACTCTTGATGTTGTAAGTTATGTTTTATATAGTCACGAATTGAGAAAATAGGACAAGAGGGAAAAAATAGCTACAATAGATGAATCATTGGTGGTTAGGGCCCGTCAACAAAATAAATCAAAATGGGAAGGATGAAGATCCAAAAGTAGAGTTGCAAAAGTTGAATATACTTTTTTTGTAAGAAATGACATTGGAAGATTAACTTCTCAAAGTTGAAGAAGAAAGAGAAAGATTCTGAGGATACAAATGTTGTAGAAACATAGGTGATGTCGATTCAGAATGTTCTTTGTCAATGTCACACACAACATCACATTATGACGCATGAATATTGGACTCGGCTTGCACTTATCATATGACACCAGTTCAAGAGTGGTTCTTTGACTTTAAAAAACTAGATGGTAGAGTTGTTTACATGAGAGATGCTAATACATGTAAATAAAAGGGATAGATTCAATAAAGATGAGAAATGATGATGGATCCACTAGAATTATCAAAGATTTTCGGTACATAACGAATATGAATAGGAATCTAATTTCTTTGGGGGCCTTGAAGTCAAAATACCTAAATGTGAGAATAGAAAAAGGAATTTTAAGGTAATCTCTAGAGCTCTAGTGATGTTGAAAGCGATTAGGAAAAGTAATGATTTGTATTACTATCAAGGTATTATAATTAATGGGATAGCAGTAGTTATATTAACTTCAGGCAGCAGTAGGGAATTAGAGGCAACAAAACTATTGCATATGCGATTGGGATAAGCTAGTGAGAAATCTATGCAAACTCTTGTTAATTAAAGATTTCTGAAAGGTACAAAAGTTTGTAAATTAGAGTTGGCATTGTGTTCTGGGAAAAAAAGGCGAGTAAAATTTGGCACTATTATCCATAACACCAAGGGTATTTTGGACTATGCGCACTACGATGTCTAGGGAACTGCCAAGATCCCATTTCTTGGAGGTAGACATTACTTTGTTACTTTTGTTGACGATTTTCTAGAAGAATATGGGTGTTTATTATGAAGAACAAATAAGAAGTGTTTGCGATTTTTTTAATGAAAAACTCAAGTTAAAAACAAGATATGAAGAAAGATCAAAATTTTACGAACTGATGATGGTGGAGTATACAAGATTGGTCCATTCCAAAAGTTATATCAAGATTGTGGCATAGTTCAACACTTCATTGTCAGAAAAATACCACATAAGAGTTGAGTATCGGAATGTATGAACATAACATTGGTAGAGAAAGTTCGTTGTATGTTGTCTAATGTTGGGTTATACATGAAATTTGGGTAGAATATTTGTCATACGCTCAACATTTGATAAATTGCCTATCATCATCTACAATTGATGGCAAGACTCCATTAGAGAAATGGTCTAGAAAACCTGCAACTGATTATGATACTTTGCATATTTTTTATTCTACAACATATTATTATGTAGTTGAATAAAAGTTATATCCACGAGAAGAGAAGGCTCTCTTTATTGGATTTAGTACTGGAGTTAAAGAATGTCGCCTCTGGTGTTTGGATTAAAAGAAAACCAATTTTAATATAGACGTTATATTTGATAATTATTCAATGTTGAATAAGGTAACACCAAACAAGATTGATTGTATTCCCAACTACAAGTGATTCTCCATTGACATACGTAGAGTCAAATGAGGAAGAGGTCCAACCCAAGAACCTTTAGACAACGTGAATCATTTGCTATGAACATACCAAAATAAGTTATACAAAAACTAGGTTGGTTTGTTGACCTTTCGGCCTATGCACTTATAGTCGTAGTGTTGTTTCATCAACCTTTTCAGATGTCAGTCGAAGTACTGAAAATAAAAAATTGAAAGTTGTTATCGAAGATGAGACGCAATCTTTTCAGAAAATGAGACATGTAAATTAACGCATCCAACAAAATGAAAGAAGGCTATTGGTTGTAAATGTATATTTTCTATGAAAGAAGGATTTTCCGAAAAAAATTGATGCGCTACAAGAAAAAATATGTAGATAAATAATACTCTTAGAAGGAAGGATTTGATTATAATGAGGTAATTTTTCATGTTGTTAAACATTCCTCCATTATATTTTTTTGGCCTTGTAGCGCATATAAATTTGGAGCTATATCAACTAGATGTGAAGACCGTAGTCCTACACAGTCATTTGAATGAGGAAATCTACATTTATCAACCAAATGAATTCAATGTTGCTGATAAAAAAAATTGGGTTTGTAAGTTGAAAGAATCATTGTACGGGTTGAATAAATCACCGAGACAATAGTAGAAACGACTTAACAAGTTTATGATGGAGCACAAATACACAAGAAGTAGATTCAATTCCTGTGTGTATTTCTGCAAACTGCAAGATGAGTTTCTAATCTATCCACTCTTGTATGTTAATGATATATTAATAGCATCAAAGAGCCAATATAAAATTGAAAAATGAAAGGCACAATTGAGTAAGGATTTCGAGATAAAGACGTGGAAAAAACCAAATTTAAACATTGTTTGGATTTGGTAAACTTCTTCCGCGTTTGAGTCAGCGCTGAAAAACGTCAATAGAAACACTTAAGAACTATTTTTTATAATGAAGATTTGTATTGAATATTGTGACGAGGTGAAGATTTGTTATTTTTTGGTACAATTAGAATCCCACATTGGAAGATGATTGGGAGTGAGATAATTTTCTTAGTATATAAAAAAATCTCTCTTCATAATTAGAACCCACATTGAAGGATGATAGTAGTTGGAGAATTTTCTTAGTCTATAAAAGAAACTCTCACCCCTTTGGTTTATGGTACCAAATTTAAACATTGTTTGGATTTGGTAAACATCTTCCGCGTTTGAGTCAGCGCTGAAAAGCATCAATAGAAACACTTAAGAACTATTTTTTATAATGAACATTTGAATTGAATATTGTGACAAGGTGAAGATTTGTTATTTTTTGGTACAATTAGAATCCCATATTGGAAGATGATTGGGAGTGAGATAAATTTCTTAGTATATAAAAGAAACTCTCTTCATAATTAGAACCCACATGGAAGGATGATGGGAGTTGCAGAAGTTTGTTAGTCTATAAAAGAAACTCTCACCCCCTTTGGTTTATGGTACCCAATACTTATATCTCTTCTTCCTTATTAATTGATAGCCTTAGTGCTCGGAGACGTATGCAATATTTGGTCAAACTCCGTTATCAAATTCTTGGTGTGCTATTTCATTTGTTTTTTCTTTTATTCGGTCAGTTTTCCCCAACATTGTCTTCATCCTATCAAAATGAATCAAGAAGAAAACATGTAGATTATTGTTGAGGAGACTGTGCTATAAAGGATAGAGCAAATTTTCATGGAAATGATAGTACATTAACTTCATTGATGAATGAATTTAAGGTTATCTAAGACGGTGAGCTGGAGACAAAGCCTAATCTAGAGAGTTCTTTTGTCCCTGTTTTGGTTGGTGATCTTCGTAAAGATCGATCTTCCATTAGTAGGGATAACTATACTAATCGTATTTTGTGTGAGATTGATTCGGAAAATGAATATTGTTAGTACTATGATTCTAATGTTGAAAAATCAGATCTAGTTACCTTTCAAGATGAGTAGATAGTGCTTGAATGCAATGGTAGCGATTTTCCAAAAACCTAGTGGTTTTGTCAACATGCGTCCTCACAAAGACATTTGAAGTACTAGTGGAAAAGATGCAGGTGATCAAATCATCGCTTTAGTCCGAAAGGAAATGTCACATTCCCGTTGAGACCCCAATGGTTGTTGGCCATTAAAGGATGGATTTATCGGAAATAGGGGACACTCGCTCACCTCTTAATTTCCGAATGCCTAAATTGGACAAGTTCTCAATTAATGAAGATCCAACACTCTTCATGCATCGATACTTCTCAAATTCATGGCTTATTCGAATCTAAGGTAGTCTCAAATTCTTGTCATATTCCCTCGTCATCTCTTGGGAAGAGTTGTGCACTAGTATGTAAAAAACAATATTGCTTCTCTTCCAACTATTGAGGGAGTAAGAACTTTTTTGTACAACGTTTTAGCATTAACATCAATCGAAGAAGAAGCGAGTGAGCGAGTAAAACGATGAGTAGGATATGACATAATCCTATATAAGGATTCGTAGTGTCTAGTTTTATCCTCTTAATGGGTCAAGTTCCTCTTTTTGCGAACTATTCATTTATTTTGATAATTTAATGTAATTCAACTTAGAATATTAACATTTGTTTAAGTGCAATATTAAATATTATTTTCTTCACATGAATTTACTAGTTAAGTTATCGATAAGTCTATAATCCAAAATCATAATGGTTAAAATTGGACCTATTTTCAAAATCCTCTAACCGAAACTATGGGCATTTTTTTAAAATCTGTGCAACAATTCTTTCCATTATAACACGTCGAGCTTCAGATACCCATGCTTAAGTTACTCTTGGAGAGCCACGTCATCGAGGAGGGCTAGTTCAAGTAGAGAAACAATCCTCTAATAGAGGATAAGAGACCAGATGCTTTATGTAGGACCCATGCTTATCAACGTCGCATGTCAAGGAATTTTAACAAGAAGGTTAAACCTCGACATATGTTGGTAGGAGATAGTACTTTCTGATACTCGAGAGCTTCATGATTCAAGAGGGAAATTCTAACCGCCGTGGGAAGGAACATATGTCATAAAATAAGTTTTCTTAGGAGAGTGGTACGTCTTACTTCAATGGATGATGACGGTCTCTCTACCCCATATAATCTTGATACACTCAGGCAGTATTATGTCTTAAACAGGGGTAGAGAAATCCTCGAAAGTTAGACCCCTTCTTTGAGATATGGTTGTTCTTCGTTCGTCAACCTATCTATGCTAATCACTGTCCCTAATGGATTGAGATATATGTATGTATCATCTTTCTTAGAAGGTAATACCTCTTGGGTGATTCTCGACCATAGGAGAATATTTCTTCATTGTAATCTGCATGTTTGTCCGCACACCCTAGGATTTATTGAAACTTATTTTGTAAAGAATTTTTTTGTCATGAGACGCATTTAAATGCACACTTTTAAGAGTTCTTGAATCATTTGTCAAGAATCTTATTCTTTGTTATGAGCCGCATTTTCATGCGCACTTGTTAAGAGTTCTTGAATCGATTATTAAGAATCTTATTCTTTGTTGTGAAAGACATTTTCATGCTAACTTGTCAGAGTTATTAAATTGATTGTCAAGAATCTTATTCTTTGTGGTGAACCACATTTTCATGCGCACTTGTTTAGATTTATTGAATCGATTGTCAATAATCTTGTTATTTATTGTGAGCTGCATTTTCATGCGCACTTTTTTAGAGTTCATAAATATATTGTCAAGATTTTTTTATTTGTTGTGATTCGCATTTTCATGCGCACTTATTTAGAGTTCTTGAATCGATTGTCAAGAATATTATTCTTTACTATGAGTCGCGTTTTCATGCGTATTTTTGAGAGTTCTTGAACACAATTATCAAAAATATTTCCATTGTAGTAAGCTGCATCACTATGCGCATCTCTTGAGAGTTCTTGAATGCGATTGTCAAGAATTTTCCTTGTTGTAAGCCGCATCGCTATGTGCATATCCTAAGAGTTCTAAAATGCGATTGCCAAGAATCTTCCTTGTTTCAAGCCATATTTTTATGCGTGCATCTCTATAGAGTTCTTGAATGTGATTGTCAAGAATCTTCCTTGTTGCGAGCCGCATTTTCATGTACACTTCTCCTAAGATTTCTTGAAACTCGGTTGAAAGAATCTTCCTTGTTACAAGTTGCATTTTTATACGCACTTCTCTTGTGATTTTTTAAAACTCGTTTGTCAAGAATCTTTCTTGTTGTAAGTTACAACGCTTTGCACATCTCTTGAAATTTTTGAAGACTAATTGTAAAAAATCTTATTCTTCATTGAATGTTCCATTTCCATGCACATTTCCAGAGAGTTCTTAAAAACAAGTGGTCAAGAATCTTATTCTTCGTTCTAAGATATATTGATATGAGCATTTTCTTAAGAGTTTTTGAAGACTCATTGTCAAAAATCTTATTCTTCGTTGAAAGTCGTATTGCCACGCGCATTTTCTAAGAGTTCTTGAAGACTGATTGTCAAGAATCTATTCGTAGAGGTAAGCTACATTGCCAAGAACATTTCCTAAGAGTTCTTAAAGACTGATTGTCAAGAATCATATTCCTTGTTGCAAGCTGTTGGGTCAAATTAGTTTGATTAACGTTATTTTGATGATGTATGAGTAAAACTTAACGATGATTAAAATTCAAATAAGAATAAAGATAAGCTGTCTATTTGTGTGTATGCAAATGCATCAGATTTTTCTAATTTAGACGTGGTCTAAGTAGGCTAATTAGACGTGTTTCTAATTAGACGTACTAGTCTAACAGATACGTAGTTAGACGTGTCAGTCTAACAGATATGTAGTTAAACGTGTCAGTCTAACAGATACATAATTAGACGTGCAAGTCTAACAAATACGTAGTTAGACATGATAGTATAATAGATACGTAGTTAGACGTGTCAGTCTAACAGATATGTAGTTAGACATATCAGTCTAACAGATACGTAGTTATACGTGTTAGTCTAACAGATACGTAGTTAAACGTGCCAGTCTAACAAATACGTAGTTGGAAGGGCTAGTCTAACAAATACATAGTTAGACGTTCTAGACCAATAGATACGTAGTTAGACGTGCTAGTCTAACAGATACGTAGTTAGACGTACTAGTCTAACAGATACGTAGTTAGACATGTCAGTCTAACAAATACTTAGTTAGACGTGCAAGTCTAACAGATACGTAATTAGACATTGGCGTCTAACTCCTTCAGATTAGTCTGTAGTGATATGTAGTTAGACACTATAGTCTAACTCCATTACACGTGGTAGTCTAATGGGATGCGAAGTTAGACGTTGCAGTCTAACTCCATTAGACTTGATGTTCTAATGGAACTCGTTGTTAGACGTTGACGTCTAACTCCCTCAAACTTGGAAGTCTAATGGAGCACGTCTAATGCCTCGCTTCAGTAGCCGTTTGAAGTTAGCATACGTCTACCCACGATCAACTAGATGTACGCTACTCCTACTCCACTCTTTCTTGCAATCAAGTACGCCAGCTGTTTGCATCAAATGAATGAACGCCACATACGCGAATATTCTTCCCACTACTTGTTTAGTATAGGAAAATTCCATAAGGATATTCGGTGCACTACCATTCAGTACAGCCACGATCCATGAGCACAATGTCTACTGTACTCTTGTACTATGGAGGCTTTTCAATGAACTGTTTAAGAAACGGCTCACGATCCACGATCCAAAGATGAAGAAACGGCTCGGCGAATTCAAGGTGAGGAGGATGAAAGAAACTATTTAGCCGAAGAGGCTAAACGTAATGATGCAGAGTATGCCCGGCAAATCCAAGCCATTGAAAATGACAGACCTAAAGCAGCTGTACGTGAAAACCCCGACGCGGCTCGAAATATTCAACAGGGTCTAATTCTTCAAGTGACAAATGAAAATAGAAAGACTCGTTCTCTTCCAATCGCTAAGAAAACAAGGGCTCAAATGAACAAACGAAAGAGGGATCAAGTAGCAGCGGTAAGAACTCGTGCCGAACAGGCAAATGTTCAACCGATTGCTAATCCTACCGTAGCTTCCGAAAATCTGATTCTTCACGAAAAAGAAGTAGATGTTCAACCTTTGAATCCGAGAAAGCGTCGTCCTACAATTTTAACTACACCGATCCTCTTAGTACCACTTCACTCTGTTCCTCGTGAAGACTCGGTTGATAATTTTGTTCAGAGTCAAAAAAATCTTGCCTTCAATATTCCTATTACACCGATCAGACCCCAACGGTCGAGTGGATTATCCAGTCAACCGACAAGCGGTTCCCGAACAAATGCTGATCCAACTGCACCAAAAATGGAAATCTGAAATTGCTACTTCACCGAGTCGAATGAAGGAGGCCACTAAAACTCTAAACTTTATGCTCTTATATATATTATGACTTATGAAAATTTTGGAATTTTTTGAATTATTTTGGAAATTTTATATTATTCGGTTCAAGCTTCAAATTAAAGGGTTTTGATAATTTTATCTTAAAAATCAAAAAGGGAGAAATTGTTAAACATACAAAATTTTTACTAACACAATTTTTCACACAATTTTTTTTTTAAACTCTATCTTTAAATCAAATCGTTTTCTATCCGTCCAAATACAAATAAGTTCTTTAAAGCGGCCAACGATTACAAGGTTTTGAATATTCAACTTTAATAATCAAAAAGGGAGAAATTGTTAGATAAATTAGATAGGTAATTAATAAGTAATTAACTATCTAAAGAATTTAATTAAATTTAACTTTATGTGCAGGTACAAAGGAGCGGTCACATTTTTGGCCGGTCAAATCTATATTTCTGAAACAGTTCAAACCGGAATCCATGTAATTGAACTATCTCACTAGAAGACCGGTCCGACTTAAACTTCAGAAATGGTGAACTTGTTATCAAAAATCGGTTTTCATCTCCTCAACGGTAGGACCAATCAACCGATTCTCTAGCAACAAACCGATATGTGTCCGGTTGATTCAATTTCCGGATAATCATAAACAACCGGACATATTTAAATCAAGACAAGATCAAAGATATGGAAATATTAACAGTTAATATTTCAGTGCAAACATACATTTTTTGGGAATGTGTGAAGGAAGATCTTCAAAGGATCATAATGTGTCATTTCCCTTCTGATACAAGTCTGCTGTAAGTCTGCAGGCAACAGGTAATTGTCAGATGTACAGTTACCTGGGTTGGTGTAAAGCTTAGAAGCAGCATTCAAGGAGCAGATAATCGTCAAGAGTACAACCCGTCAAGAGAACAAATGTCAAGTGAACAGTTACCTAGTTTAAGTCAGCGCTGCATTATGCCTTGGGAAGCTTCAACCGCATTAAATGCTATGCGGCTCCTTTTGACCAACTTCACCAACCACATTAAATGCAAATCAGAAAGAAAATATGACCGTTGTCATATTTCCACTATAAAAGGAAGAAGTTGAAGAGCTGAAGACAAGAGATTCATATTCTAATTCATACAATCCTTCTTCTACTGATATACAAATCTTTGAACAATCTTTCGATAACAAGCATTAAGTTGTATTTGTGAATCAAGTGTATTACAATTCTGTGTGAGAGTTGTAAAGTGAATATCGAGCAGTAAATAAGACTCGATCGTGTGTTGTATTGTGTTTGAATATTTCTAGTGAATATCCTTCTCATAGTTTGAGAAGAAGGGGTGACATAGGAGTTTTATTTCCGAACATCCATAAAATCCTTGTCTTGTGTTCTTTATCATTTCCGGTCTTTTTATTATCCGAACCGATTTTCTATTACCTCAATCGATCCTTCTTCATTCCTCACTCTATCCGATTTGTGTGTTTTGCTTTAGACTGAAACAAACATTTCCACACTTGAACCCGGTTCAAGAGTTTGTGAAAGACTGTGTAGTGTTGAGACCGGTGTTAATTCCTAACCGGATTAGCGCCAACCGTTGTGAGTGTGTAAGAGTTCTCCTTTTGCCAGACCCCGGTCCCCTATCGGCGATCCCAATCCCAACACATGATAACACATATGAAACCCCGATCATTTCACCCTAAATATTACTAGTTAGTAAAACCTCTACGTAAGCTTGTTAGATTTCACCAAGACTCATTTTTTGATAGTCTTATGAGCACATGATCACTTTGTTACTTGTTACTCACCCACATGAAATGTTCCCGATCAAAACTTTCATGTTCCCTGCATATCTCCTACACAAATGACTATTAGCCATTTTACATGACTAAACATGAATTATCTGTTGATAATCATGACCAATAGGAATTTGATATTTTAATACTTATGATTATTATCATCGTCTGTATTTTACGGGTAATTTATTAAGACTTGTGAAACATGATACTTTAAACAACCATCCTTCTTAGGATACACACTAAGGAAAAGATTTTTCTAAAGCAACGCTCGGAAGCACATCGATGAATGCTATGTATAGCATCAATAGGTTATTCCAAACCGCAACACGCCATAGGTTCCATCTTTCATAACTCCCTCACTATAAATTGGACAAAATAACTTAGTGTTAGATTTCATACTTGAATAAGCGTTTTCAAAACCAATTTATTGTATTCAAACTCAATTCGAGAGGGCCACTCTATAATATTGAAAAATCAATACTCTAATTTATAATATTAAAATAATTAATTTGAATTATTTTTAAATAAATAAGATCAAAATAATTAATCCCATGGCATAAAAATAATTTAATATAATTAATTATGATTAATTATTGTGCTAATTAATCAAATTAATTAAAAGTTAAGGCCAAAATAAGAAATAATTTTTTTTGGGATAAATGTTATATCCATATTATCTGAAAATAATTTTAGAAAAAATAAAGAAGAAAAATAAATTATTTTGATGAATTGTTGTATCCATTTCATCTAAAAGAATTATTTATTTAAATCCTACAAATATATAAAAAAAATAAATTGGTAAAATATTTTCCATATTTATTTTAATATTTTGTGTATTTAAAAAGATCAAAATTAAATCTAAAAGGGTAAAAGAACAGGTAATTTCAAATAAGCCCTTAAGAATTTAATTAAAAATATATATATTTGTGATCCTATGAGACCGAAATTAAAGAAATTAGTTGCAACACATGCAATGACCATCGAATTAGCGCTAGATATTTATCCATGGATAAGAACAGCCACCTTTGATCTTCAAGTGAAAGTGGACAAGTCTAATTTGGCTTTTGGCTGATTAGCCACTAGGCTTTCCCATAGGACTTAGGACTAGTATAAATTCCCCCCTAAAGTCAATCCAAAGCTAACCTACCAACACACAACCCTTAAATTGAAGAAAATCAAAATCCTCTATTGGGTCAAATTATTTTGACTAAGTGTTGAAATAATTTAACCATTGATATTTTGATGATGAAATTACTTATGAGTTTTGATGCAGGTGTATCGAAATCATATTTCATAAGACTTGGCTCTAATGAGGGTCATTAGACCGATTTTGGCATTAGATGCACAAAATTAGATGTACAGTCTAACTCAGCGGAGTTAGACGTGCAGTCTAATGAATGCACAGAATTAGACGTGTAGTCTAACTGATGGAGTTAGACGTGCAGTCTAATAGATAACAAAATTAGACGTGTAGTCTAACTTAGTGGAGTTAGACATGTAGTCTAATAGATCTCGAAATTAGACGTGCAGTTTAACTCAGCGGAGTTAGACATGCAGTATAATATATCTGGGAATTAAACGTGCAGTCTAACTCATGGAGTTAGATGTGCAGTCTAATAGATATCGGAATTAGACGTATAGTCTAACTCGTGGAGTTAGACGTGCAAACTAATAGATCTCGGAATTAGACGTGTAGTCTAACTTGTGGAGTTAAACGTGCAGTCTATTAGAATGTGAAGGTTAGACGTGAGTCTAACTTCTTCAGACAAGTATGAAGTAGAACTAGAATTAGACGTGCAGTCTAACTCAGTGGAGTTAGACGTGCAGTCTAATGGTTTGTGTATAATTAGACGTGTAGTCTAATTAGTAAAGGTTAGATGTGAGTCTAACTCCTTCAGACATGTCTGAAGTAGAACCGAAATTAGACGTGCAGTCTAATGGTTATTGGATTATTATACGTGTAGTCTAATTAGTGAAAGTTACACGTGTAGTCTAACTCCTTCAGATTAGTCTGAAGTGATTGTAATTAGACGTAAGTCTAATTCCATTAGACCAGACAGTCTAATGGATTCTCACTTAGACGGGGATGTTTGATTTCATTAGACAAGGGTGTCTAATTGAAATACGTCTAATGCTCATCTTAAGCTATATGCTTGAAGCTAGCACCTCCCTACCCACGTGCTATAGCTGTACCCTACTCCTGCTCCACTTTCTAGTGAAGATTAGTACAACAACTATATGCAACCAACCAACGAATGCCACATAAGAGAATTTTCCTCATATTACTTGTTTTGCAGGTACATCTTTGAGGGAATATTCGGCGCACTACCAGTGGTGTACAACCACGATCCTTGTGCTCAGAACCTGCTGTGTACAATGGAGGCTTTCCAATGGAAGAGTGCCACGTATCATTTTAAAAGATTCGACCGTTAGTCTCTGCCTAGTATTTATCAAATCTCAAGGACAACTAACAATCTGCCTTACGAACTGCCAGATTTTACAAAGAGTCAATCAACAATTCTGCTTGCTATTCCAGAGAGAGAAATCAAGCCTTTTACTGTGAAACTGTTTTTCTGATTATACTGTGTGTGAATCAAGAGAGAGCTAGAATCAAAAACACCATTAGCTGAGTGATATTCTTCATCTTGTATATTGAACAGAGTGTGTTCTGTTCAATAGTGAGTTAAGTGTGTGCAAACTGTATTTGATTCTAATCATATTATAGTAAATCATTTCGGTGGTTGGAAGAAGGGGTGACGTAGGAGAGTTTCTCCGAACATCCATAAACAAACTGCTGTGTTCTTTCATTTCTGTCATCTTTTTATCTTTCATCTTGAGCTTCAAACCCAAGTAAACAATTCCGCCTTGAATCTGATTCAAGTGTTTACAAGTATTTGCATAGAATAGAAAGTGAATTAAATCCCTAACTTGACCTCTTTCAAAACCGTTTTTCATAAGCCTTCATCAATAGTTAGACCCCGTCTCTATCGATAAAGCCGATCATATCAATTGGTATCAGAGTCCTGTTTCTATTCTCAAGCCTTTCCTGAAATATGTTGACCATAACCAAAGATTCCAGTGCTACAGCCATTTCAACTTTGTCTCGAGAAAACTATATTGTTTGGAAGAAAAGAGTTTGTTCTCATCTTTCTTCTCTTCATGACGACATGTGGAGGGCTGTCATAGAAGGTCCCATCAAGATTGATAAGGAGAAGGCTCACTGGACTACTGATGAAAAGAGGCAGAACAACCTCAACAACATGGCTCTTGATGTTCTGTACAGACCTCTCGATGACAACATATTCAACTACATTATCGAATGCGATACTGCCAAAGAGGTCTGGGACAAACTCACCCAACTGTGTGAGGGCAATGAGCAAACCAAGAAAAACAAGATCATGGTTGCCACTCAACAGTTTGACAGCTTCAAGATGCGTCCTGGTGAAACAATGAACGATTTCGACACCAGATTCAGCAAGATTGTCTCCTCCCTGTCTATCCTAGGCAAAACCTATAGCAACCGAGAGCTTGCTATCACGGTCATGCGTGCTCTTCCAAGGGAATGGGACATAAAGACAATGGCGATGAGAGAATCCAAAGATCTGAACAAGATCTCTCTTTGATCTCTTTGCTGATCTCAAGGCCTATGAGTTCGAGATGAATTGTAGGATGGAAGAAGATCAACCCACATCCGTTATCATTGTCAAGGCGCTGGTGACTACTGAAGAGCCACCAACCGCTCCGGATGTGAAGATGGAAGCTTAGCAGCTAAACAGCGATGCCATGTCTGTCTTTGTGAAGAAGTTTGGCGACTTCATGAAGAAGAGCAACTCTAACTCTAACTCTTCAAATTCTAATGACAATAAAAAATCTAAAGCTAATGTTACTTGTTTTAACTGTGGTATTAAAGGTCATTATGCATCGGAATGCCAAAAGCCGAAACGTGGAGATGCCAAGTATGATGGAAAAGAGTTGAAGGCTCTTATGGAAGGTGATGGGAAGAACAAAGGAATCAGCCGTGGTTCCTACTTTTCATCCAGTGAAAGTGATGAAGAAGAGGTGTCCTGTTTCATGGCAAGAGAAGATGAAGAAAGGACTCAGGAGACTGAGGTATTTGACTTCTCTTCCGAAAGGTTTTCAAGGGAACAACTGGTAGCTGCACTAAATGACATGGTCATTGAGTACAGAAAGCTAGTAAAATCTCTAAATGAAACTAAATCTTCACCAGAAGTAAACAAACCAAATCTGTTTCAAACTGAAGAGTCAAATGTTTTCGAAAAGAAGATTGAAGAGATTTCATCCGAGAATGAGGTACTCAAAGAACAGATTCAAATCTGAAAACAGGAGATTAAACTATGTTGTATGTGCATGGACAAGGTCTGGAGACGCTGTCATACATCAGATCAATTTGTTGAAACCTGCCCGATCTAGATCCGGATTGGGATTTGATAGCAATGACCCTAACCTATCATGCAAAAAGTCCAACTCATCTGACAAGCTTAAGCCAATAAGTTTTATCAAAGGAAGTATGACTGACATTGAATCTGATCCTATTCATGAAGAAGTTGCTTTCAAAAATGAAATAATTTATGTTCTGCCGACTGTTAGCTGGCTTAAGAATAAGCTTGATGCAGCTAATAAGTCTGGCAATCTAACACCTGACTCTAAGTCAAGGAGTTTTAAAAGAAAATCTTCTTCAAAAGTTAAGGGATCAGTGGCTAGCAGGAAGTCATCTACTAAGTCAAAATCTTATGCATTAATCACAACACAAAATGGGAAATCCATCAGAATAACTCAAATATGGATTCATAAGGGACTAATTGATCGAGGACCCAATTGAATATGGGTACCAAAATGTGTAAATGTTTCTGTCTCGTAGGTGAGAGGGAAAATTAATTTGAAAGTAAGTGTTAGGATCTAGGTCGAGGCTGGCGAGCCGGGGTCTGGCTGGTTATCGCGTCTCACTCAAAGGGTGGTGATTAATCCGGTTAGAGATTAATACTGGGGTTTCAATACTACACAAACTGTCACAAACCCTTGAACAAAGTTCAAGCGCGGAAGTGGTTTGTTTCAGGTTGAAGCAGCACACACACGAGATAGGTAGGACCGAATTTGAATAAGACGGGTTTGGAGATTGCTGGGTCGGTTTGGAACTTAGTAATTCGGTTGGAGCGGTATTAGTAGGTTAGTGCAGATCAGTTATAAAGTAAATCAGGCAGAAAGTAAATAACGAGACAGGTTTTTATGGATATTCGGAGATAAAACTCCTACGTCACCCCTTCCTCTCGAAACCGTGAGAAGGATATTCACTAAGGAATACAAACACAATCCGATCGAGACTTATTTCCTGCTCGATAACACCCGTACAATTTTAACCGAAATTATAGAATACACTTCAAATAAGCGCTTAAGCTTTCTAGAGATTTTTCACAATATTTTACTTAGGCTACAGAAAATTCAGAACTTGTGACCCGCATTTATTCCTCTTTAGCACCTTCTTTTATAGGTGAAATGTGCCAACGATAACATTTCATTTCCTTGAATCTGATTGGTTGAGCAGAGGTTCATTGATTTAAACCTGACGGTCTAGTCTTCAGACCTGGCGGTCTAGTCTTCTAGTGTGTAGGTCAAACCGGCTAGGTTTGTCTTTTACTCAATATGGCAACTGTCGGTTGGACAGTTGTCTGTACCTGGAAGATTGCCTTTCTGATTTATCCTGAAGTGGAAAGATCTTGTAGGACGGTCTTCTGCAGCCTGTAGACTTTCCTCAGACTTGTATGAATATGACAATATTCAGTCTGTTCCTTCGGTATCATTCTCAACAGATACCCGAAGTGTCTTTTTATGCTGGTCGGTTATTTATGTTAACCGGATGACTTCCGGTTTTTCCATGACTTCTGATTGACCGACTGTTTAATTGATTTCTACCATCCGACCCCTAGTTTATTTCTTTACTTTATATTTAAAGTTTATGAACTTATCAATCCCATTTATCGTTTATTTTATCCCGATTTATGAACTTAGCTATTTTCAAAATTAGCTAAGTCTCAATTATAACTTGCACTTTTGAAAAGTAACTTATTTTGAAACTTTTCTTTGAAAAGAATCAATCAGGGAGAAATTACTAAACATATTTTCCAAAACCGGCCACACATTACAAGTTTTAAATATTTATTCTAAATAATCAAAAAGGGAGAAATTGTTGGAAAAATTAAGTAGATTAATTTTAAACTGGCCACACACTACAATTTTTGAATATTTATTCTAAATAATCAAAAAGGGAGAAATTGTTAGAAAATTTTAGTAAGTTAATTTTAAACCGGCTAGAGAACTTAATTAATCTTAATTTTCATGTGCAGGTACAGATCAAGACGCATAAACCGGCTGGAGAACATACCGTAGTAATCCGGCTCCAAATGATCAAGTCTTGATCAAGAGGAACCGGCTACAATATTCTAACCGGACCGGATATCAATAAACCTTCCATTCCAGCCGGCTCATATTACAAAAAGATCAACCGGAAACTTTGAAATATAAGATGACGTAATATGATGAAGATAGAAATTTCTTGGAAATATACAAGAGGATAAGATTCGGATCAGAAGCATGTCATAAAAACAATGATGATATGATTATCCAATATCCGAAGCAAAATCTGAATCAGGCAGCCAGAGCGTGCATGATTTCCATGTGTCCAAATATGCAAGCCGCTCACGTCATCAAAACCTGACCGGTGCACGCAATCCTGTCAAGTGTTAGAAAAGTTAAAACGTGCACGCAACATCTCTGAACCGGCGTGACTTCAGATGACCAATCCAACGGAGAGAGAAAAAGGTGACCGTTAGGATATTCCCCACAATAAAAGGAAGACGAAGGGTCTTCATTAAATACGCGTTCTAAACTTACAAGAAAGAGATTTGAACATCCAACAGTAAAGGGAAATCTCACGCGTGACTCTAAATAGTAGTTTCAATTCTTGAAAGCATTGGTGTTGTATTATGTTATTGTATTACATCAGAGTGAATTGGTGTAACCGGCGAGTAGTGATTAAGACTCGTTCGACATTGTATGAGTGTTGTAACATTCAAGTTAGTGAAAATCCTTGTCATCATCTGAGAAAAAGGGGTGACGTAGGAGAGTTTGCTCCGAACATCCATAAAAAATCTTGTCTCGTGTCATTTTCTTTATTTCCGGCTTACTTACTCTAAACTGAACTATCACCTACTTCAAACAAAACCGGAACATAATCTTCTTTCTTAAACGAACCGGTCTATCTATCCTCTCTAACCGATTCCTTATAAACATCATCCAAACCTTGTGTGTTGCTTCAAGCTGAAATAGACATTTCCGCCCTTGAACCCGGTTCAAGAGTTTGTGACAACTTGCGTAGTGTTAAGAAACGGTTTTAGTCTCTAGCCGGACTATCACCAATAGTGTGTGTTGGGTTGTTGTAAGCGATCAACCCTTTAAAACTGGAACCCCAGTCCTCCAAGAGCGATCCCGAACCTAACAGTCAGGTATTAGCATTAATGAACACATCACTAAGCTTAATCAATTAATATTATATCTTTTTAAATCTTGATGTAAAATTTTAGGATGAAGATATGGCCTTGATGTTGTTATTGTCCATTCCTGATGAATTTATACATTTTGTTAGATAAAATTAGATCGGTTAAATAAAAAACTTAACAAAAACAAATTTCTTGTGCAGGAACAGGCAAAGAATCGAACCGGTAAAAGAACTCAACCGGTTAAGAAACTCAACCGGTAAAGCAATTAAACCGACCAGAAACATGACCGCACAAGAAAGTCAGGATCGGTCAAATCAGAAGGTCAGAATCAATTAACCTAGTGGTCAATGCACCGGCTATCGCAAGGAGCATAGCGGCTCAACAAGCCAAAGATGCTCTACGGCTAAGGGCCCAACAAGAAACATATAATAACTTTGCTAAGGCTCACAAGAAGTCCACGACGGTCGTTTCCTTTTCCAATCCGGTAACACGCCAAAGAAAGGCTGCTTCGAAAAAGGCGCAAATCACCGGACTATTGGACAGAGTCACTAACACGATTATTGACCCTCCACCCAACCCGGCTTTGCCAACCGAGGATGATTTCGAGGAAGAGCTCGAGCCACAACTCCAAAGACAGCGGTGTTTGAATATGGTTCCAATCAGATCAATCGGTCAACCGTTCTCTCCTCACACCGGCACCTCAGGCGGTCAAGGTCCCTCTTCAAGGCCGGATCAAGAGGACAAGTGAAATTCAAATGATGAACTGCTGGATGTTTTCATGTCGTCCAGATCGAAGAAATAGGGGCCTTATTTACTATCTTTACTCATGTTTATTTCGGTTATTATATATATAGTATTTTGCCTTAGCAGATTTCTTATAAATATAAAGTGATTTTTGGAAACCGGCTTACATTTGCATTCTTACATGATTTTGAATATTTTAAATAAAATAATCAAAAAGGGAGAAATTGATAAGATAAAAGATAAAAATTTTCAAAATTTTTCTCAAAATTTTCAAAATTTTTCGAAAAATTCTCCAAAGTCAGTTTCCAAAAATCCGGCCAAATAAAACTCTTAAAAATAAGACCGGCCTACATTTGCATTCTTACATGAATTTGAATATTTTAAATAAAATAATCAAAAAGGGAGAAATTGTTAGATAAAATTAGATCGGTTAAATAAAACTTAACAAAAACAAATTCCTTGTGCAAGAACAGGCAAAGAATTGAACCGGTCAAAGAACTCAACCGGTTAAGAAACTCAACCGGTCAAGCAATTAAACCGAACAGAAACATGACTGCACAAGAAAGTCAGGATCGGTCAAATCAGAAGGTCAGAATAAATTAAGCAGTCGGTCAATCAGAAGCAATGGAAAAAACGGAAGTGATCCGGTTAACATAAATAACCGACCAGCATAAAAAGACACTTCAGGTATCTGTTGAGAATGATACCGAAGGAACAGACTGAGTATTGCCATATTCATACAAGTCTGAGGACAGTCTGCAGGCTGCAGAAGACCGTCCTACAAACTCTTTCTACTTAAGGATAAATCAGAAAGGCAATCTTCCAAGTACAGACAACTGTCCAACCGACAGTTTCCATATTGAGTAAAAGACAAACCTAGTCGGTTTGACCTACACACTGGAAGACTAGACCGCCAGGTCTGAAGACTACACCGCCAGGTCTGAATCAATGAACCTCGTCTCAACCAATCAGATTAAAGGAAATGAAATGTGACCGTTGGCACATTTCACCTATAAAAGAAGGAGCTTAAGAGGAATAAATGCGGGTTACAAGTTCTGAATTTTCTACAGCCTAAGTAAAAGATTGTGTTCTATCTCTAGAAATCTTAAATGCTTATTTGAAGTGTATTCTACAATTTCGGTTAAAATTGTACGGGTGTTATCGAGCAGGAAATAAGTCTCGATCGGATTGTTTGTATTCCTTAGTGAATATCCTTCTTGCGGTTTTGAGAGGAAGGGGTGACGTAGGAGTTTTATCTCCGAACATCCATAAAAACCTGTCTTGTTATTACTCTCCGCCTGATTTACTTTATAACCGATCTGCACTAACCTACTAATACCGCTCCAACCGAATTACTAAGATCCAAAACTGACCCATCAATCTCCAAACCTGTTTTATTCAAATCCGGTCCTGCCTATCTCGTGTGTGTGCTGCTTCAACCTGAAACAAACTACTTCCGCGCTTGAACTTTGTTCAAGGGTTTGTGACAGTTTGTGTAGTATTGAAACCCCGGTATTAATCTTTAACCGGATTAATCACCACCTTTTGAGTAAAAGACGCTAACCGGCCAACCCCGGTTCCCCGACCTCGACCTAGATCCTAACACATTTAGAAGTATTGTTACTTCATGGGAAGGGAAATGTGACTCTTGATGTTGTAAGTTATGTTTTATATAGTCACGAATTGAGAAAATAGGACAAGAGGGAAAAAATAGCTACAATAGATGAATCATTGGTGGTTAGGGCCCGTCAACAAAATAAATCAAAATGGGAAGGATGAAGATCCAAAAGTAGTGATTGGGATAAGCTAGTGAGAAATCTATGCAAACTCTTGTTAATTAAAGATTTCTGAAAGGTACAAAAGTTTGTAAATTAGATTTGGCATTGTGTTCTGGGAAAAAAAGGCGAGTAAAATTTGGCACTATTATCCATAACACCAAGGGTATTTTGGACTATGCGCACTAAGATGTCTAGGGAACTGCCAAGATCCCATTTCTTGGAGGTAGACATTACTTTGTTACTTTTGTTGACGATTTTCTAGAAGAATATGGGTGTTTATTATGAAGAACAAATAAGAAGTGTTTGCGATTTTTTTAATGAAAAACTCAAGTTAAAAACAAGATATGAAGAAAGATCAAAATTTTACGAACTGATAATGGTGGAGTATACAAGATTGGTCCATTCCAAAAGTTATATCAAGATTGTGGCATAGTTCAACACTTCATTGTCAGAAAAATACCACATAAGAGTTGAGTATCGGAATGTATGAACATAACATTGGTAGAGAAAGTTCGTTGTATGTTGTCTAATGTTGGGTTATACATGAAATTTGGGTAGAATATTTGTCATACGCTCAACATTTGATAAATTGCCTATCATCATCTACAATTGATGGCAAGACTCCATTAGAGAAATGGTCTAGAAAACCTGCAACTGATTATGATACTTTGCATATTTTTTATTCTACAACATATTATTATGTAGTTGAATAAAAGTTATATCCACGAGAAGAGAAGGCTCTCTTTATTGGATTTAGTACTGGAGTTAAAGAATGTCGCCTCTGGTGTTTGAATTAAAAGAAAACCAATTTTAATATAGACGTTATATTTGATAATTATTCAATGTTAAATAAGGTAACACCAAACAAGATTGATTGTATTCCCAACTACAAGTGATTCTCCATTGACATACGTAGAGTCAAATGAGGAAGAGGTTCCGACCCAAGAACCTTTAGACAACGTGAATCATTTTCTATGAACAGACCAAAATAAGTTATACAACTAGGTTGGTTTGTTGACCTTTCGGCCTATGCACTTATAGTCGTAGTGTTGTTTCATCAACCTTTTCAGATGTCAGTCGAAGTACTGAAAATAAAAAATTGAAAGTTGTTATCGAAGATGAGACGCAATCTTTTCAGAAAATGAGACATGTAAATTAATGCATCCATCAAAATGAAAGAAGGCTATTGGTTGTAAATGTATATTTTCTATGAAAGAAGGATTTTTCGAAAAAAATTGATGCGCTACAAGAAAAAATATGTAGATAAATAATACTCTTAGAAGGAAGGATTTGATTATAATGAGGTAATTTTTCATGTTGTTAAACATTCTTTCATTAGATTTTTTTTGGCCTTGTAGCGCATATAAATTTGGAGCTATATCAACTAGATGTGAAGACCGCAGTCCTACACAGTCATTTGAATGAGGAAATCTACATTTATCAACCAAATGAATTCAAAGTTGCTGATAAAAAAAATTGGGTTTACAAGTTGAAAGAATCATTGTACGGGTTGAATAAATCACCGAGACAATAGTAGAAACGACTTAACAAGTTTATGATGGAGCACAAATACACAAGAAGTAGATTCAATTCCTGTGTGTATTTCTGCAAACTGCAAGATGAGTTTCTAATCTATCCACTCTTGTATGTTAATGATATATTAATAGCATCAAAGAGCCAATATAAAATTGAAAAATGAAAGGCACAATTGAGTAAGGATTTCGAGATAAAGACGTGGAAAAAACCAAATTTAAACATTGTTTGGATTTGGTAAACGTCTTCCGCGTTTGAGTCAGCGCTGAAAAACGTCAATAGAAACACTTAAGAACTATTTTTTATAATGAAGATTTGTATTGAATATTGTGACGAGGTGAAGATTTGTTATTTTTTGGTACAATTAGAATCCCACATTGGAAGATGATTAGGAGTGAGATAATTTTCTTAGTATATAAAAAAATCTCTCTTCATAATTAGAACCCACATTGAAGGATGATAGTAGTTGGAGAATTTTCTTAGTCTATAAAAGAAACTCTCACCCCTTTGGTTTATGGTACCCAATTTAAACATTGTTTGGATTTGGTAAACATCTTCCGCGTTTGAGTCAGCGCTGAAAAGCGTCTATAGAAACACTTAAGAACTATTTTTTATAATGAACATTTGAATTGAATATTGTGACAAGGTGAAGATTTGTTATTTTTTGGTACAATTAGAATCCCATATTGGAAGATGATTGGGAGTGAGATAATTTTCTTAGTATATAAAAGAAACTCTCTTCATAATTAGAACCCACATGGAAGGATGATGGGAGTTGAAGAAGTTTGTTAGTCTATAAAAAAAACTCTCACCCCCTTTGGTTTATGGCACCTAATACTTATATCTCTTCTTCCTTATTAATTGATAGCCTTAGTGCTCGGAGACGTATGCAATATTTGGTCAAACTCCGTTATCAAATTCTTGGTGTGTTATTTCATTTATTTTTTCTTTTATTCGGTCAGTTTTCCCCAACATTGTCTTCATCCTATCAAAATGAATCAAGAAGAAAACATGTATATTATTGTTGAGGAGACTGTGCTATAAAGGATAAAGCAAATTTTCATGGAAATGATAGTACATTAACTTCATTGATGAATGAATTTAAGGTTATCTAAGAAGGTGAGCTGGAGACAAAGCCTCATCTAGAGAGTTCTTTGGTCCCTGTTTTGTTTGGTGATCTTCGTAAAGATCGATCTTCCATTAGTAGGGATAACTATACTAATCGTATTTTGTGTGAGATTGATTCGGAAAATGAATATTGTTAGTACTATGATTCTAATGTTGAAAATTCAGATCTAGTTACCTTTCAAGATGAGTAGATAGTGCTTGAATGCAATGGTAGCGATTTTCCAAAAACCTAGTGGTTTTGTCAACATGCGTCCTCACAAAGACATTTGAAGTACTAGTGGAAAAGATGCAGGTGATCAAATCATCGCTTTAGTCCCAAAGGAAATGTCACATTCCCGTTGAGACCCCAATGGTTGTTGGCCATTAAAGGATGGATTTATCGGAAATAGGGGAAACTCGCTCACCTCTTAATTTTCGAATGCCTAAATTGGACAAGTTCTCAATTAATGAAGATCCAACACTCTTCATGCATCGATACTTCTCAATCATGGCTTATTCGAATCTAAGGTAGTCTCAAATTCTTGTCATATTCCCTCGCCATCTCTTGGGAAGAGTTGTGCACTAGTATGTAAAAAACAATATTGCTTCGCTTCCAACTATTGAGGGAGTAAGAACTTTTTTGTACAACGTTTTAGCATTAACATAAATCGAAGAAGAAGCGAGTGAGCGAGTAAAACGATGAGTAGGATATGACATAATCCTATATAAGGATTCGTAGTGTCTAGTTGTATCCTCTTAATGGGTCATGTTCCTCATTTTGCGAACTATTCATTTATTTTGATAATTTAATGTAATTCAACTTAGAATATTAACATTTGTTTAAGTGCAATATTAAATATTATTTTCTTCACATGAATTTACTAGTTAAGTTATCGATAAGTCTATAATCCAAAATCATAATGGTTAAAATTGGACCTATTTTCAAAATCCTCTAACCGAAACTATGGGCATTTTTTTAAAATCTGTGCAACAATTCTTTCCATTATAACACGTCGAGCTTCAGATACCCATGTTTAGGTTACTCTTGGAGAGCCACGTCATCGAGGAGGGCTAGTTCAAGTAGAGAAACAATCCTCTAATAGAGGATAAGAGACCAGATGCTTTATGTAGGACCCATGCTTATCAACGTCGCATGTCAAGGAATTTTAACAAGAAGGTTAAACCTCGACATCTGTTGGTAGGAGATAGTACTTTCTGATACTCGAGAGCTTCATGATTCAAGAGGGAGATTCTAACCGCCGTGGGAAGGAACATATGTCATAAAATAAATTTTCTTAGGAGAGTGGTACGTCTTACTTCAAGGGATGATGACGATCTCTGTACCCCATATAATCTTGATACACTCAAGCAGTATTATGTCTTAAACAGGGGTAGAGAAATCCTCGAAAGTTAGACCTCTTCTTTGAGATATGGTTGTTCTTCGTTCGTCAACCTATCTATGCTAATCACTGTCCCTAATGGATTGAGATATATGTATGTATCATCTTTCTTAGAAGGTAATACCTCTTGGGTGATTCTCGACCATAGGAGAATCTTTCTTCATTGTAATCTGCATCTTTGTCCGCACACCCTAGGATTTATTGAAACTTATTTTGTAAAGTATTTTTTTGTCATGAGCCGCATTTAAATGCACACTTTTAAGAGTTCTTGAATCATTTGTCAAGAATCTTATTCTTTGTTATGAGCCGCATTTTCATGCGCACTTGTTAAGAGTTCTTGAATCGATTATTAAGAATCTTATTCTTTGTTGTGAACGACATTTTCATGCTAACTTGTCAGAGTTATTAAATTGATTGTCAAGAATCTTATTCTTTGTGGTGAACCACATTTTCATGCGCACTTGTTTAGATTTCTTGAATCGATTGTCAATAATCTTGTTATTTATTATGAGTTGCATTTTCATGCGCACTTCTTTAGAGTTCATAAATATATTGTCAAGATTTTTTTATTTGTTGTGATTCGCATTTTCATGCGCACTTATTTAGAGTTCTTGAATCGATTGTCAAGAATATTATTCTTTACTATGAGCCGCGTTTTCATGCGTATTTTTGAGAGTTCTTGAACACAATTATCAAAAATATTTCCATTGTAGTAAGCTGCATCACTATGCGCATCTCTTGAGAGTTCTTGAATGCGATTGTCAAGAATTTTCCTTGTTGTAAGCCGCATCGCTATGTGCATATCCTAAGAGTTCTAAAATGCGATTGCCAAGAATCTTCCTTGTTTCAAGCCATATTTTTATGTGTGCATCTCTTTAGAGTTCTTGAATGTGATTGTCAAGAATCTTCCTTGTTGCGAGCCGCATTTTCATGTACACTTCTCCTAAGATTTCTTGAAACTCGGTTGAAAGAATCTTCCTTGTTACAAGTCGCATTTTTATACGGACTTCTCTTGAGATTTTTTAAAACTCGTTTGTCAAGAATCTTTCTTGTTGTAAGTTACAACGCTTTGCACATCTCTTGAAATTTTTGAAGACTAATTGTAAAAAATCTTATTCTTCATTGAATGTTCCATTTCCATGCACATTTCCAGAGAGTTCTTAAAAATAAGTGGTCAAGAATCTTATTCTTCGTTCTAAGATGTATTGATATGAGCATTTTCTTAAGAGTTCTTGAAGACTCATTGTCAAAAATCTTATTCTTCGTTGAAAGTCGTATTGCCACGCGCATTTTCTAAGAGTTCTTGAAGACTGATTGTCAATAATCTATTCGTAGAGGTAAGCTACATTGCCAAGAACATTTCCTAAGAGTTCTTAAAGACTGATTGTCAAGAATCATATTCCTTGTTGCAAGCTATTGGGTCAAATTAGTTTGATTAACGTTATTTTGATGATGTATGAGTAAAACTTAACGATGATTAAAATTCAAATAAGAATAAAGATAAGCTGTCTATTTGTGTTTATGCGGATGCATCAGATTTTACTAATTTAGACGTGGTCTAAGTAGGCTAATTAGACGTGTTTCTAGTTAGACGTGCTAGTCTAACAGATACGTAGTTAGACGTGTCAGTCTAACAGATATGTAGTTAAACGTGTCAGTCTAACAGATACGTAATTAGACGTGCAAGTCTAAAAAATACGTAGTTAGACGTGATAGTATAATAAATACGTAGTTAGACGTGTCAGTCTAACAGATATGTAGTTAGACATATCAGTCTAACAGATACGTAGTTATACGTGTTAGTCTAACAGATACGTAGTTAAACGTGCCAGTCTAACAAATACGTAGTTGGAAGGGCTAGTCTAACAAATACATAGTTAGACGTTCTAGACCAATAGATACGTAGTTAGACGTGCTAGTCTAACAGATACGTAGTTAGACGTACTAGTCTAACAGATACGTAGTTAGACATGTCAGTCTAACAAATACTTAGTTAGACGTGCAAGTCTAACAGATACGTAATTAGACATTGGCGTCTAACTCCTTCAGATTAGTCTGAAGTGATATGTAGTTAGACACTATAGTCTAACTCCATTACACGTGGTAGTCTAATGGGATGCGAAGTTAGACGTTGCAGTCTAACTCCATTAGACTTGGTGTTCTAATGGAACTCGTTGTTAGACGTTGACGTCTAACTCCCTCAAACTTGGCAGTCTAATGGAGCACGTCTAATACCTCGCTTCAGTAGCCGTTTGAAGTTAGCATACGTCTACCCACGATGAACTAGATGTACGCTACTCCTGCTCCACTCTTTCTTGCAATCAAGTACGCCAGCTATTTGCATCAAATGAATGAACGCCACATACGCGAATATTCTTCCCACTACTTGTTTAGTATAGGAAAATTCCATAAGGATATTAAGTGCACTACCGCTAGCTTCTATCAAGATAATGTTATTGCCGGTGCAGTAATGGGCCAGATGGTATGGCTCACAAAAGAATCTTTTGGTGAGTTTTTCCATCTCCCAACAGAAGGTATTGATGATTTCTCTTCCACTCACCCTAACCTCATGATTTCGATGATAAAAGTCTTCTCCAATTCCCCTGAAGTAGATATTCATGGAAAGAAAAACATTTTGAAGGTTGAATATGCTCTTCTTAGTGATATCATTTCTAAATCCCTTCTGTCTAAAGAAACCTCCTACAAGTATTGTACGAAGGTCTTTCAAATAATGGTGGCTATCACCAGGGGTGTTTTTGTGAACTGGACAAACTTCCTCTTCGGGAATCTTGTTAGAATGGTTGTATCTAGAAAGAAGATCTTCGGCTTTGATGGTCCTCTCAGTTCCTTTCTCTTTCATCGTCTGAACGAACCTGGTAAGAGTTTCCCCCTCCCTTCTAAGATCCTGAACTACCAGAAAGTTGTAGATTATATCCAAAGGGTGGAAACGCTCAAGTCTAAGAAACGAAAAAGTGAAGACTCCAACTCCCCTCTAACTGTTGTCTTAGAGGCATCTTAGGCTGAAGTGTATCCCGTCCATAAGTTATGACCAGGAAGAAGAAGAAGAATATTAATGATTAAAACGCCTTTTTGTATCTATTTTGAATGTTTTTATTATGTTTTTGGTAAACTTATCATGGTTACATTGAACAACGTTTTGAGTGTTTCTTCTGAAAACACTCATATGTGATTAACATGGATGTTTTTGAAATGATTACTTGCATGTTGTCTGTTTTTTTGTTGATTGGATGAATGCATGTCTTGTTATATGTATGCAGGTTTACAATTTCTTCATCAAAAGGGGGAAATTGTTGGGTCAAATTATTTTTGACTAACTGTTGAAATAATTTATCCCCTGATATTTTGATGATGAAATAATTTATAAGTTTCAATACAGGTGTATTGAGACAACTTGTTATTAGACGTGGATCTAATGAGGGTCATTAGACCGATTTTGATCTCCATTCGCATAAAATTAGACGCACAGTCTAACTCAACGGAGTTAGACGGACAGTCTAATAGTCTAAATGAATTAGACGTGAGTCTCATCGGAGTTAGACGTGTAAGTCTAATAGATGTGTAAAGAATTAGACGGGTAGTCTAATGAATACACAAAATTCGACGCGAGTCTAATAGAATTAGACGTACAGTCTAACTCATTGGAGTTAGACGTGTAAGTCTAATAGATGTGTAAAGAATTAGACGGGTAGTCTAATGAATACACGGAATTAGACGTGAGTCTAATAGAATTAGACGTACAGTCTAACTCATCGGAGTTAGACGTGTAAGACTAACATATGTGTAAAGAATTACACGGGTAGTCTAATGAATACACGAAATTAGACGTGAGACTAATAGAATTAGACGTGAGACTAATAGAATTAGACGTACAATTTAACTCATCAGAGTTAGACGTGTAAGTCTAATAGATGTGTAAAGAATTAGACGGGTAGTCTAATGAATACATGGAATTAGACGTGCGAGTGTAACAGACGTAAAGAATTAGACAGATGGTCTACTGAATACGCGGAATTAGACGCAAGTCTAATAGAATTAGACGTACAAGTCTAACTCATCGGAGTTAGACGTGTATGTCTAATAGATATTATAATTAGACGGACTGTCTAATTTATTGAAAGTTAGACGAGAGTCTAACTCCTTCAGATTAGTCCGAGGTAGAACCGGAATTAGATGTGGTAGTCTAACTCAGTGGAGTTAGACGTACCGGTCTAATGGTTATTCTAATTTGACGGATTGTCTAATTAATTGAAAGTTAGACGTGGGTCTAACTCCTTCAGACAAGTCTGAGGTAGAACCGGAATTAGACGTGGCAATCTAACCTAGTGGAGTTAGACGTACCGGTCTAATGGTTATTATAATTAGACGGATTGTCCAATTATTTGAAAGTTAGACGTGGGTCTAACTCCTTCAGATTAGTCTGAGGTAGAACCGGAATTAGACGTGTAGTCTAACTCAGAGGAATTAGACGTACCCGTCTAATGGTTATGTAAATTAGACGCGAGTCTAATTATATTAGACCAGGCGGTCTAATAGACGCTTTTCATTAGAAGGAGTTGACTCATTTCATTAGACTGATTTTTCCAAATCCGTCTAACTGAAATACGTCTAATGCTCTGTTCAAGCAGTACACTTGAATCTAGCATTTCTTCTACCCACGTGCTATAGCTGTACCCTACTCCTGCTTCACTTTCTTGTGAAGATTAGTACAACAACTATATGCATCCAATCAAGGAATGCCACGTAAGAGAATTTTCCTCACATTACCCGTTTTACAGGTACATCTTTGATGGAATATTCGGCGCACTACCAGTTCGGTACGACCACGATCCTTGTGCTCAGAACCTACTGTGTACAATGGAGACTTTCCAATGGAAGAGCGCCACGTATCATTCTTGAAGATTCGACCGTTAGCTCCTGCTCAGTATTTAATCAATCCTTAGAGCAACGGACGAAGCACCGAATCTTGCCTTAACCAATCTTACGAACAAGCATTCTGATTTTGCAAAGAGAGACTACTCAAACACTTTGCTTACTGAAGTTATTTTGTGATGCTTCTTTCTGATTGTACTGTGTGTGAATCGAGAGAGAGAGCTAGAATCAAAACACCATTAGCTGAGTGATATTCTTCATCTTCTTGTAATTGAACAGAAAGTGTTCTGTTCAAAAGTGAGCTAAGTGTGTGTGTAAACTGCATTTGATTCTCATCATATAATGAATCCTTCCGGTGGTTGGAAGAAAGGGTGATGTAAGAGAGTTTCTCCGAACATCCATAAAAAACTGTTGTGTTCTTCATTTTCTGTCATCTTTTCATATTTCATCTTGTGCTTCAAACCCAAGTAAAAAATTTTGCCTTGAATCTGTTTCAAGTGTTTACACAAGTTTGCGTAGAATAGAAAGTGATATTAATCCCTAACAGGATTTCTATCAAACCGTTTTTCATTAGTCAGACCCCCGTCTCTACTGATAAAGCCGATCCTATCATCATGCCGAGTCTACGGACAGCACGACCGGTCGATCCAAATCTAAGGAAAGCTCCATTCCTGAGGTAAATACTCTTACTCTCACTATTACTATTGTTCCTAGGGATTCTACTGTACAACCTGTTGGGTCTGCATCTTTAGAGGTTCAATAGAGAACTTCAGATATTATTGGCAATATTGTGAATGATGTCAATCAGTTTGCTGAAACCGATGTGAAGAGTAATCTTGTTGAGACCAGTTAGACTGCTAAAATAGATCGGGCATGTGTTGCTGATGAGGCCGATAAGTCGTTCGAAGTTAATGTAGAATAAATCTTGGCCGAACAGCCACCGGTGAATGAAAGTGATCATACGGGGAGAGGCTCAACCGGTCCGGTCAATGAGGAAATGCATCCAACTAGAACCGAGCAAAATCCAATCCTTGAGGAGGCAGTTGATAATGCAATTCCGGATATTGAATTTCCGGATTCTCGCATGGCTATGTTGAGGCCGATAAAGTTGTAGAAAATGTCCTCAAGATAATTGAAGCCAAGACGTATAAACTAGCAGACTCTTTCTATCAATGGACGAGACTAAGGACATAATTTAATGTTAAAGACATGCTCCCAAAATGTCCTAAAGAAGACAAGCGGCCGACGATGCTATCTTTGGAAGAAACGGTACTTGATCTCGCTGAAACATCCTCCGTACCAATCCCCATGACAAGACCGAAGTTGGTCGAGGAAAATGCTAAGTTAAACATACTGACCTCGACCATTGACAACATACACCGGAGATATATTGTTGTAGGCGATGCAACCGGAGTGGATAAAATTGTGTTGGAAAATTTGGGAAGGGTTGAAGTAGAACATCTAGCCGAAATCTCAAAGTATGAAAATGCAACGGATGGGAATGCTGCAATGCTTACTCCTCCCTCGGGTAAAGAAAAAGATGCCGATTGAAATGAAAAACAATTTAAAAAATCAAACTTTGAGCTCGGTCAATCTTCCAAACCGGCAGGAGCTCAATCTGAAATAAGTCAACCGGAGTCTCCTCTTACGTCTCTAGAAAATAAAGAAAAACGAGATGGATTAACGGCTTCACCATCTATCGAATCATCGGTCAAAACTCCACCATCTAAGCATTCTGACCGAAGCAGATCCAAAGAAGATAGTCTTCCGAAATCGGCTAGAATAAAGATGTCGTTATCGGTTCACCCTTAACCCCCGATGTAGAATTTATCAGTTTCTCTACTATCGGATAGATGAAGGCCCTCATTAAGGAAACAGTTCAAGACTCTATGGCCTCGTGGCAGGCATCTATGGAAGTTAGGGCCTCATCCACTGACTCTAAAAATGAACATGTGGAAAAGGTAACATCTCAAACTCTTGAAATGGTGCAATCTTTGTCGGTCCAGATATATGATTTGGCAAAACTCAAAGAGGCTTCCATTGAAGAATAAATAAGAAAAGATGAAGAAACGGCTCGACAGATTCAAGCTGATGAAGATGAAAGGAAGCGTCTAGACAAAGAGGCTGAACTTAATGATGCAGAGTATGCCCGACAACTCCAAGCCATTGAAAATGACAAACCTAAAGAGATTGTACGTGAAAATGTCAATGTGGCTCGATATATTCAACAGGGTTTAATTCTTGAGGTGACAAATGAAGATAAAAATACAACTTCTCCTCCAATTGCAAAAAGACAAGGGCTCAAATGAACAAACGAAAGAGGGATCAAGTAGCAGCGGTAATGGCTTGTGCCGAACAGGCAAATGTTTAACCGGTTGCTAATCCTACCGTTGGTTTAGAAAATCTGATTCCTGACGAAGAAGAAGTAGATGCTCAACCTTTGAATCCGAAAAAGCGTCGGTCTATAATTTCAACTACACTGATCCGCGCAGAACCACTTCAATCTGTTCCTTCTAGCGTTCGGTCGGACCGAGGAACTCGTGCAGACTCGGTTAATAATTTTGTTCAGAGTCAAATAACTCATGCCTTCAATATTCCTATCACACCAATCAGACCCCAACAATCGAGTGGAGTATCCAGTCAACTGGAAAGCGGTTCCCGAAAAAATGTTGATCCAACTGTACCGGAAATTGGAGTCTTAAACCGCTCCTTCACCGACTTAAATGAAGGAGGCCACTAAAACATTAAACTTTATGCTCTTATATATATATATTATGACTTATGATATTTTTGGGAAGTTATGAAATATTTTGGAAATTTTAAATTATTCGGTTCAAGCTTCAAATTACAAGGTTTTGATACTTTTATCTTAAAAATATCAAAAAGGGAGAAATTGTTAAACATACAAAATTTTTACTAACAAAATCTTTCATACAAAGTTTTTCTAAAAACGTTATCTTTAATTCAAACTATTTTCTAACCAGCCAAATAAAAATAAGTTCTGTAACAGCCAATAATTGTAGGGTTTTGAATATTTAACTTAAATAATCAAAAGGGGAGAAATTGTTAGATAAATTAGATAGTTAATTAATAAATAATTAACTATCTAAAGAACTTAATTAAATTCAACTTTATGTGCAGGTACAAGGAGCGGTCATATTTTTGGCCGGTCAAACCAATATGTCTGAAGTAGCCCAAACTGGAATCAACTTCATTAATTTATCTTATTAGAAGACCGGTTCGTCTTAAACTTCAGAATCTATGAACTTGTTATCAGAAATTGGTTTCCATCTCCACAATGGTAGGACCAATCAACCGATTCTCTAGCAACAAACTGATATGTGTCTGGTTGATTCAATTTCCTGATAATCATAAGCCAACAGACATTTCCAACAGGCAGATTTAAATCAAGACAAGAGAAAAGATATGGAAATGTTGGTAGTTGATATTTCGGTACAAATAGATATTCTTTGGGAATGTGAAGAGGAAGATCTTCAAAGGATCAGAATGTGTCATTTCCTTTTTTATACAAATCTTCAGTTAGTCTTCAGGCAGCAGGTAATTGTCATATGTACAGTTACCTGGGTTGGTATAAACCTCAGAAGCAACTTTCAAGGAGCAGGTAACCGTCAAGAGTACAATTGTCAAGTGAATAGTTACTTAGTTTGGGTCGGCGCTGCATTATGCCTTGGGATGCTTCAACCGCATTAAATGCTAAGGAATCTGAAGAGCTGAAGAATAAGGAATCTTCTACTTAACAATCTTAACAACGATTTCAAAAATCAACTTATAGAACTATCAAGTGAAAGATTTCTTTACAAAAGCTCTATGTATTGTAAAAGTGTTTTACAATTCTATGTGAGGGTTGTAAAGTGAATATCGAGTAGTAAATAAGTCTCGATCATGCGTTGTATTGTGTTTGAATATTCCTAGTGAATATCCTTCTCGTGGTTTGAGAAAAAGGAGTGACGTATGAGTTTTTATCTCCGAACATCCTTAAAATTCTTGTCTTGTGTTCTTTATCATTTCTGGTCATTTTAATATCTGAACTGATTTCATCTTACTCCAACCGATTCTTCTTCATTCGTCTCTCTATCCGATTTATGTGTGTTGCTTCAGGCAGAAACAAACATTTCCGCACTTCAACCGGACCGGTGTTAATTATTAACTGGATTAGCGCCAACTGTTGTGAGTGTGTAAGAGTTCTCCTTTAACCGGACCCCGGTCCCCTATTAGCGATCCCGATCACAACAAAGAGGTTAAGAATAAGTCGTTCAATTCCATCAACATTTCAGCCAAGATAATACCCGCGGGCGGGGTATTTGTTTCCCCTAAGAGAAAATCCCTAACTTCATAGTGATTTCCTACGAGAGGTCTAAGTGAAGTCTTCCTCATTCTCATGTGTTAAAGAGAAGAGAAGGGGACAAATGTCTCTAGACATACTAGCGGTAGGCGCCCTAGCTTGTCGAATAGTCAGATATAAAAGACTAGATGTGAGCCTCTTCTGCTCACGGAAGATTTTATGAATGAGTTGTTCAAACCTATTAGTGTTTCATCCAAGATTATACCCGAGGGGCCTTTGTTTCCCTATGCATATGGTATGCTACCTCTAGGATTTTGGAGGATGGATTTTCTTCTGCTGGAGCCATGAAGAAATGGGCTAACATGATTGTCATTGTTATCGGGAAAGATCCCATTGTTAGGGGGACTTGTCCATCTCTAATTTCCATGTTTGTCCATTTCTAGAAGTCAATGATATTGTTTTTGAGGATTTTTTCGAATGTTGTCTTAGTATATCTACAATTTTCTTGTAGGAGATTTTTCTAGGACATTTATTTTACACGTGATTTCAGGTGCATATCATTCTTATTGTCCATCATTAAGAATGCTCAAACCTCTTATATGGTTAGGCACATGGGTTTTTCTCCCATATAGTAGACTCGTCCTGTATGGTCCACCTCCTTTGCATTTTCATCATGAAGGTGAGGTTTATTTTGAGGTTTTTAAACCTCATGATGAGGTTAGTCCATTAATCCCATGGTTCTAGGAAAATTTAAGCCCATAAGATCAGCTCAACATCCGTCAACATGAAAATTGTCCGTGATAAGTAATTCAAAACACTCACAAAAATGTGTTTAATTTTTAAAAGAAGGAACATGTTTGAGATGTTCACTTAGACTATATATGCATACACATAATACATATATATTATGTCATTAAGGGCTATAGTGATGAGGTTTTGATTATATGGGCACGACAGACAACCGACTGGGTTTGAGTATCTAGGTTTTTTGTTCTAAGGGAATCATAGGAGAGTTTCATTCGCCAATACTGGAGGAGGTAAAATATCCTCCATAAATTAGAGAATATCTACTTAATGGGGAAATTTCCCCAAACTCCACAATATCTACATCCTATCGGACGACTCATCGCCAAAGGGTGGGTCGATTCAATGTATTCTTGTTTTTTCTCTCGCAACATCACTTAGTTTATAACAAGTTTTCATTCCTCATTGATAATCTATGTTTGAGATACTCACTTAGACTATACATGCATACACATAATATATATTTCGTAGTCATTAAGGGCTTTAAGGACGAGGTTTTGATTATCTGGGCACGGCAGACAACTGGCTGGGTTTGAGTATCCATATTTTTTTTGTTTTAAGGGGAATCATAAGAGAGTTTTATTCTCCGATACTGGAGGGATAAAATCTCCGCCATAAACTAGAGAATATCTACTTAATTGGTAATTTCCCCCAACCTCCACAATGTTTACGTCCTATCTAATGACTCATCACTAAAGGGTTGGTTGATCCCGTGTATTCTAGTTTCTTTTTTCTCACAACATCACTCGGTTTGTAACAAGTTATCATTCCTCATTGGAAATCTTTTCACATATGTGTCGAAGTACCGATCTCGGTCATGTACTTCTTTGCATGTAGGGTAGGGTGAGATTGATATACCATTTTCACATAAAGACATTTAATAGGGATAACCATATGTGTCTTTTACGTGTCATACATTTCGGGTAATGCCTATTAGGTGGAAAACATGGTACAAACGTTTTTAAAAAAGATAATTTTATATTTTCGAGTTAAACATTTAATCCCCAGTAGAGTTGTCAAGAAAGTTGTAACCACAGGAATCCCGTAGAGGCACATCGCGACGCATGGCGCAGGTATGGAGTGGCTTGAGGTTCTATGGTTTCAACCTTGGTTTGCGTGTCATGCAGTATTTTAAAATAAAATAATATTCTAAAAGATTTTTATAACACTTTTCAGCTTTTTAAATTAAACATATAAATATATATATAATTTTAATAATTTGGGAATTTGCGGTAATTAAATGATGAATTAATTTTTATGTAATCCAGTTTAAATTAATTAAACATAATTAATTTAAGAAATTTTTTTATTTGAAGACAGAGACGCCAATTGATTTTAGAAAAATTAATAAAAATGGTGTATGTGTACAAATGAATTTTACACTGGAGTTTCGTTTTGGTTTGAAGTTTGATGGTACTTGGGAAAGGGCTTTTGCGCTGCATCTTTATATATATTTTCAAAATGGTTAGGTTTAGAAATAAATATGAAACGAGCCTTAGGAAAAATATTTGTTGGGGAAATATCTCGAAAATATATGGAATCATTTGTCGATCCGTCGGGATTTTTGGAAAATGGATTTTGGACCCAAAATTACAAAACTATTATTGGATTTTAAAAAGTATAACCAAATAGGCCTATGAACGGAGTTATAGGTCTTGTTTCGATTTTATCGGTCGGGTTACAAAGACCCTCGGTTGGGGTCTAGAGACTCTGGGTCTAGGTCGAGGCTTGGAATCTTCAGTTTAGGTGTTGAAGTCCTTCAGTCGAGGTGCTAAGGATTCTTGGTCCTTAGCTAAGATCCTCGGTTGGGGTGTATAAACCCTTTAGTCCTAGGCTAGCTCAATGCTAAGTCCTGTAGTCATAGATTTGGGAACTCTCAGTCCTGGGTTTAAACCTTTTGGTTTTAGTGTTAGGAATTCTCGGTCCCAATGTTAGACTTCTTAGTCCCAATGTCATACCTCTTGGTCCTGAATTAAAACATTCTCATTTGGACCTCTCAGTCCTAGACAAGAACATCGATCGAACCTCTCATCCTATCTCAAAAACATTGGTCGGACCTCTCGGTCCTATTGAAATTCTCGGCCAAATTCTTGGTCATAGGTTCGAGTTTTCTCGGTCTTGGGTCTCAGCCTGGACAGAGGGTTTAGTCGGACTTCTCGGTATTAATCAAGAATAGTAAACCCGATTTTTGGATTTTAAAAAATTCAATTTTGGTTTTTGTTTTCAAGATTTATTAATCGGTTTTATCATATCAGATAGTTTCTAAATGATCATAGGATCAATATTCAACCTTAAAAACCATAAAAAGTAAGCATACAAGCTTATTCAATTTGAAATAGAAAAATTTAAATTTGAACAGTAAATATGAATTAGATGGTGATTGGAACCTTACCTAGAATTATAGAACATTCATTGATCCTTAGGGAAGCTTTTAAGATATTTAGATCCATGCTTGAAGGTCTTAAACATAAAATTCGAAAAATCCGATAGTTTTAAGCTTTAATGGGGGATTTTAGTTTTTTCTTCGATTTGAAGGTGAAGAGTAAGTTCTTTTGCTTCGAAATGACCTAAGAGGAGTATTTATAGAATCCTTAAGTTGTTTGATCCATCTTAGTGGATCGAATTAGCCAAAATCTAATGGCGTTTTGGTTGTTGTTGGCTCAAGTGACCGAAATATGAATGAATCATCCATATTCTTGTAGGACAAAATGATCACCGTGGTAGAGTGATCATTCTACCTTTAGGGTATGTGTGTTCCAATAATGGAAAATCAAAGACGTGTCTTTGATCTTATCCCTCTGGTAACACGTTGGAGACAAAGGTGGCACTAAAAATGACATTGTTTTAACTGCATTCAAGCATTTCGTCCGCGGTCCATTAGGGTATGTTTGTTCTGTTAACGCCCTGGATAAAGGGGCTAACGTCTAGTTAGTTGATTCAGTGTGATGCACGCGCGCGTTCCTTCTTCTACAACGGGCTACGCGGGCGTTTCATAGTCGTTGGATTCGATTTCAGCATCCATCTAATGGACGCATTTTCGGCAGTAACTTTTTCTTTCGATTTCGTTTACACTTGATTACAGATTTAATTTAATTTTAAAACTTTAAGGGTTTCTTAGAAATTGATTTTTCTTTCACCCAATTTATAATATTAAAATAATTAATTTTGATCTTTTTAAATACATAAAATATTAATATAAATAAGGCTAATATTTACCCATTTATTTTATTTAGTTTTGTATATTTGTAGGGTTAAATAAATAATTGTTTTAGACGAAATGAATACAACAATTCATTCTAAATTATTTATTTTTGACCCCTAAATTTTTCTAAAATTATTTTAAGATAACATGAGTATAACATTTATCCCAAATAATTTTATTTTCGCCTTAACCCTGAATTAATTTGATTAATTATTACAATAATTAATCCTAATTAATTGTTTTAATTGAGTTTGGTCATGGGATAAATTAGTTTGATTTTATGTATTTAAAATATAAATCAAAATAATTATTTTAATATTATAAAGTGGGGTGTTGATTTTTAGTGCTTACAGAAATTTTAGTATTTGTCCTTCTAAGTTGACTTAGAAGACTGTCTTCTAGGTTAAGATATATGGGCACATCTTCCTTTTTTCCATACTTATGGTTATTGGGAAGTGGATGGAACATTAATCGGTTTGTTTTTTTATGAAACTAGGTTGAAAATCCATTACACCTCGTATTGATGCGATGTATATCGAGGCATGGATGTGGAAAGTCGTTTTTGACTTCCATCATTTATAAGTTTTATCGGAATAGGTGTTAGGATTCTTTTTTGGGTGAGGGATCAATCATGTTGATTTATGGTTCATCATCGTGGATCAGGTCCAGCACGACGTCATCTCCAATCGTCACTTCATCGGGTGCGATCATGTTGACTTGGTGATCCTATAACGGATTCTTGACTACTTCAGATTTGGCGATGACATTTTGGTCTATCAGATTGTGAAACATATTTTTAAGGGCGCTACAATTATTAGTAGCATGTCTCTTTACTTGGTGATAATCACACCAGACATTCTCCTATTTTCCCAAGAGATGTGTATCCGTTCTTGGGTCGAGGGTTTAAATTAGATTATTTTCCTAAACAATCTTCATAACTTAACTCAAAGACATCCCTAGGTCTTTAAAGATTTTAGGAGGTCTAGGTTCCTTTGTAGGCTTGGTTTTATTAGGGATTGTGGTCTCTACGTTAATTTGCGGAGGTTTACTTGGATTCCCTTTTGATGCGATAGTTCTTGCCAGGCAGTTGTCACTTGGTGTGCTTTTGTCTTTCTTTTATGGGGATGTTTTGACTAGCTTTCTCTCTCTTCTTTCTTTCTCAATAGCGTCATCGAGATTGTTGCTGTTTTTAGTAACTTTTTCATATTTTGAAAGATTTTGACGACGAATTCAACAAAATATCGTCCATTAATGCTTTACAAGATCATATCAATCTTTCGTTGTTTGCTCGGGAGGAAATTAATTTTCTCGGTGACAACATTCATATTTCAATAAACATGGAGAATTTATCATTTTCTCCTTGTTTGACATTCTTTAACCTCTTTTTTGATCGTTCTAGCTTAATGTGTATAAAGAATCATTTTATGAACGTTGGAACCAGTTCTCGATGGTTTGTAGATACGTGTTCTTTTGCTGGTGATATTAGTGTACTGCAATATTATCGAGGTATTGGGGAAATAAGTGGAAATATGTGGGTTCTTCGAGTCGTATTGGGGTAATTGTAAACATATAAATCTTGAAGAAAACAACCTGATCACTTTTTCCAATGTATTTGGATATGGCTAGTAATTTGACGGGAATGACTATTCGTTCGGCAGTTTTTATGGCATCCTTCCAATCATAGTATTATTTTGTGCTTTTTCCCTTAGATAACTTGTCAAGATGGGCTTGCAATTATGTTTGCATGACTCGAACCTGAGCCATCTAATCTTCATATTTCGTAAAAGGTGGTTGATCTGCCATTGGAATTAATCTTTCCGGTGGTCCCTAGAGATTTGTTAAGTACTTCCTCTTGTATCCCATGTAGTGCATGTGTGGTTTGGGTCAAATCTTCTTCGAGGTCTTCGTAGAGAGAGAATTCCTCTTGATTTTGAGGACTAGTAGGATGGGGATTAATGGGAGAGAACATAATAGGGATATGTCGGTTAGAACTCGAGAGGAAGAAGGTATATTTTGGGATGTGGACAGTATTTGATGACTAGCTATAGCGTTTGTGATCAGCGCGAGTTGTCTAGTCATATGCTGCAAAGATGCCTTCATTTCCCTGAATATGACTATAGAGACCCTTTTAGGTGTTGGGACTTCTTCGGTCATCTGGTGGCATATAAAATATCTGGTTTTTGAATATCTCTTTCTGGGGATTGTGTTGAATGTCTCAGTCATAGACTGTTGCGAAGAGAAAGAGGTGAGGGTTTGCAATTGTAACAAAATACAATGCAATGCATGTAAAATAAATCCTACATAATCAACTTTTACTTTGTGATTTCAAAGCCAAACATAGAATTGTTATACAAAACATACTCGTTAAGTTTGTTACAAGCATGTCTGTCTTGTTGATATTTACAAAGAGAATCTAAAAGGGAAAAAGTGTTGAAAGTGGTTATAGGCTTTTAGTCCTTCTATAGCTTGTTCCTAGTCTACAAGATTTATCATTTTCATTTTTCTTAACATACTCGTATTCTTCGAGATTGAAAGTCATGTAGTTATTCCGTTTTTCTAGGATACTCATCTAGGAGGCATTGTGCAATTTCTCGAGATATCCCACACAAACCTTGTGATCAATTGCGCATTTTTCTAGCGATAGAAGACCCTATTTAAAGGGACGTGAAGACACAACCAAACTATTTGAAGAGTTGGTGGGAGTAATAGAAGGTAACCTATTCCAAGCCCATAAGCATGATCATGGGTTTATCATCCATCATGTATGCCATCTTTTTGATGGGATACCACAAGAGTAACTCCTTGACTTTGTCGTCAATCTCTATAAGAGGTTCAGGCGACTTTCCTTATTCTTCGATATTGAAGAGAATGGGACATGATGTCTCTAAGACATACTAACAGTAGATGTCCAAGTTTTACAAACAACAAGATGTAGAAAATTAGTGATAAGACTCTTTTCTTAAAGTTAAGGTTATGTATGAATCAACCAAACCTATCAGTGTTTCATCCAGAATGATACACAAGGGGTCTTTGTTTCTCCTACGCATGTGGTATTCTACCTCCAGGATTCTTGACGAGGGTTTATCATTTGATGGCGCTAAGAAGAAGTGAGATAGTAGGATTGTTACTGTCATCATGGATGATCCTAAAATTAAAAGAATTTCTTCATTCCTCACTTCTATCTTTGTACATTTTTGGAAGTTGATTTACGTCTTCCTAAGGATAGTATCGAATGTTGTCTTGGTATATTCGTAATGTTCTTGTTTTCCATGATTAGGATAGCTTGGTATTCTTTTATGGTCTGACAGATTTTCCATTCTCGTATGACTTAAACCCATCTTACATGGTTCCACCTTATTTGCATTTGTATCAAGAAGGTGTGGTTTCTCTTGATGTTTATAAAACTCATCATGGGGGTAAGTCAATAGATCCCATGGTTCCACTAATTTCGTGGAAACTATCGATCAATGGGACTAGTACGATATCCTTGTGATTTAGAAATTCAATACATTTACAAAAATTCATTTGTTTTGAAAAAGGAATATGTTTGAAATGTTCATTTAGACTATAAATCTATGCACATGATACATATACAATAGTCACATAAGGGTTGTAGTGACGAGGTTTTGGTTGTTTAGGCACGACAAAAAATTGGCTTGGGGGGAGTATTCAAGTTATTTGTGCTAAGAGGAATAATAAAAGAGTATCATTCGTTGATAGTAGATGAGGTAAACTACTGCCATAAACTAGGGAATATCAACTCAATTGGGAATTTCCCCCACCTCCATAATGTCTACGTCCTATTGGACGACTCATCACCAAAAGGCGGGATCGGTCCATTGCATTCTAGTTTATCCTCTCAAAGTCATGTACTTCTTTGCATGTAATATAAGGGTTATGTAATATTTGTAGGTATAAACATTAAATAGGGAAAAACCTATGTATCCCTTAGGTATTGTATCTTTTGGGATATGCCTATTAAATTTAAAACGTGATACAAACGTTTTTAAAAAGCCAAGTTTTGGTTTTTAGTTACACATTTAATCCTAACAGACTCGCTAGAAATCTGTAAGCCCCAGAAAAACCCTTCAGGTCCCGTGGAAAATTCGAGGTTCGAGAATTTTAACATCGATTTGCGTGTTAGGCATTTTTTAAAAATAAAACATTATTTTAAAAGATTTTAAATAATTTTGTGTGAATATTTAAAAGATGTTTTGAAATCATTTTCTAATAATTTTGGTATTTTTAGAATATGGTTAGTGTTCCAATATTATAAAAATAATTTTAGAATTTGAAAAGTAAAACCAAACAGGCCTTAGGACCGGTGTACTCAATCTTGGGTTCATTTTCGAGGTCGGGGCTAAAAAGTCCTTAGTCTTGGTCACAAACCCCTTCAGTTTGGGTTCAGGATCCTTGGTCGAAGTGCTAAGGTCGCTCAGTCCTTGGCTGAAATTTTTGGTCATGTGCTAGAATTCTTTATCGGATGCCTCGGTCATGGGTGGAAATCATCGGTCCTATGTTTGGGAGTTCTCAGTCGGTTACGAGACTCCTCATTCCTAAGTTTGATTTCTTGGTCGGATGTAAAAAATCCTTAATCAGAGCTCTCGATTTTAGATGAAGAACATTGGTCATACCTTTCAGTCATAAAGGAAAAACATCGATCAGACATTTTAGTTTTAGCTTAAAAGCCTCGATCAAACCTCTCAGTCATGGCTATGATTTATTAGTCCGCCTCTCGTTCCTAACCGAAGATCCTTGGTCGAATATCTCAGTACTGGTTTGATATATCGGTCCTAGTCGGACCTCTCGGTGCTCAAGAATATCAAAATTGTAGGTTTTGCAATTTTCATGAAGGCTTGGATCTTTCAATCCAATAGCTTGGGTAGCTTCACAAACTTCATGTAACATTAAAAATACCATCCAAAGGTATCATTCGACTTGGGGGATGATCAATTTGTTTAAAACAATTTATTGTCAAAAATCAAGTTGATGGTTTTAAATCTATTTTTAAGTGTAAGGAGTTTCTCAATAACTTCCCTATTTTTCATATAATATATTGATACCAAAACATTAACACTAGTTGTTCATTTGGACAAATTAAAGAACACAAAATTTTCATTCATTTTGAAATTTTTTATTTTGATCAAACATGATTAGGATGGACAAAACATGATCCAAATAGTTACCAAAAATCATTAGAAACATATTGGGAAATTTTTAAGTTTTTATTCTCGAGGATTAGTCCATTTAAATTTTTCCAAACAGAATACTCACTTTTTAATTTTTCCAAATTTAAATTTGGTATCATTCATTTGGGATCAATTGTTCGATCCTACATTTCACAGAAAGCTCATAAATGATCCTAGGATCGATTTCCAATCATCAAATTCAAAGAGCAAACAACATACAAGCTTATGTAAATTAAAATATAAAAAATTTCAATTTTAAATTGTAAGTATGAATTAAAGAGTAATTGGAAGCATACTAGGGATTGGAGAACATTCCTTAAACCTTAAGGAAGCTTTCTATATGCCTGAATCCAAGGTTTAAGGCCTTAAGCGAAGAGTTCGAAAATTTTGAAAGCATGAGCTTTAATGGAGGATATTCTGTACATCTTGATTCGAACTTTGAGATCGATTCTCTTGCTTTGGAATTGATAAGAGGGGCTATTTATAGCCTCCCAAGATTAGGTTGAGGGAGACAAGTGGTCTAAATTATTTAAAAACCATTGATGGAATTTTGGATGTTCTTTTGGCTAGTTGTCGGAATAGGCATCATTGATGCCTATAGATGTAGGGGGGATGATCAACGTGGTAGTGTGATCATTTCACCTTTTGAACGGAATTAATCTATCTAGAAACGATAAAATTTCGTCTTTAATGGATGGGTATCCAGCGATGCGATAAAGATAATGATCAAGGGAAGAAATGTCGCATTCGCGTTTTGGCTAACGATGCTGAGGTACGCGTTAGGCGATCAACTGTTTTGTGGATGCACGCTTCCTTCGTTGTGGATAAAAATATAGAGCATAACTGATTGTTGTAACTCCTGCTTCAACGAATCCTTAAGGTTTCGGTTGCACTAAATTATTGATTTTATTTTTATTTCAAAACCTTAAGAGTTTGTTTGAAATTAATTTTTTTTCACCCTTTTGACTTTAATTTTAATCTTTTAAAATAAACAAAATATTTAAAATAAATATGACAAATATTTTTCATATTTATTTTATTTTTTGTAAATGTTTGGGTTAAATAATTAATTTTTGGGGATAAAATGAGTACTACATTTCATCCTAAATTATTTATTTTAATCCCTTTGATTTTCCTAAAAATATTTTTTGAAAAATGATTAAAAAATATATCCCAAATAATTTTATTTATTTTATTTTAATTATTATAATGATTAATCTAGTTAATTGTATAATTATATCAATTTTAATTTCACGCCTTGGGTTTGAGCGTGGAATTTGTTTAATGTGAATATTAGTATTGATAGATATAATGTTGGTAAATATATATTTTTATTTCTATTTTAGAAATCGCATGATTTGTAGTTCTATTCAAGAAAATGAGGTACAATGAGAAAAATTATGTATTTAAATAAAATATTTATGTGACATTTTTTTTAGAACACTGTTCTCACAACTCTTTCAGAGTGCGACTAATCCCCAAAGAGTAAGAACATAGCTCGCAAATCTACTCAACCAATTTAATAATACGCAAAAATTGTCATCTGATGGGCTCGAACCTAGGATGTTAAAGAGGTTGGAGACATAGGGTCTCCACCTCCTTTTATCGCTAGTGACTTTTTAATGTCAGTTCAGTGATTTATTTTGAATAATTAGTTATATTAATTATATATTTATAAATAAATTTATAAATATAAACCAACAAAGTGATCTAATTGTTAAAGTTATGAACATCAATATTCGTATCTTGATAGGTGGAAATTTGAAAAAAATTATATAAATATATGAATGAGATTATTAATTAGTTGAATTAAGTCACGAGACTAGTATTGAGAGGTCAACTGGGGATATGTGATGGATAAATATGTGAATGAAATGGTTGGTTGATCGAAGTGATAGTTGAGTGCAAAATTTTTGAAATGAGGTCACAAGAATAGTGGGGGATATGTAATGGTTAAATATGTAAATGAGATGATTGGTTGGTGTAAAATTTTCGAAATGAGGTCATGAGATTATTTTTTTGGGAAAACATCTTTGTGTCATTTTATTAAAAAAAATTAAAAGAGGGAACAAATACAAATGTTTAAGATCAGATCTAGACAATTTCTAGATTTGAATATAAAACAATAATTGAATTACAGACAACAATAAAAATCAATTAGCGCCTATACCGTTTTTACTTTAATTATACTTGTGACTTTCTCAAACGAAATATCTCATATCTGGAAGAACTTTATATTCTCTTCATTCCTTTCGATTCCTCTCTATGATTAAATGAGTGCATTTCCATCTGAAGTTATATCCCCCAAATTTTTTCAGAAGTTCTACTTCTTCCATTTAAGTTTTGAATTTCTTTTTTTTAGATATTGTAGATTACTGCTCCAAATTAGCATTTTAGCATACTTATATAGAAGGATCTTCCTTTTGCATTATTCTTCCTCCACTCTTGGATTTCTTCCCATGTTCTTGGAAAGTTGATGATGTTCATGTTTGCAGCATACCTTCTCCAAATTTGTGTTACAAAAGAGTAGTCTCCTAATAAATAGTTTATGCAATTCCCGAACATAGGACATAGTGGATATCAGGAATTTTTATGAATTTTCGAATTCTGTCATCAGATTGTTAATGAGAGGTTTATTGGGGGATTATATGTGAATAATTAAATATATAAATGAGGTGGTTAGTTGGTGTAAAATGTTCGAAATGAGGTCACAAGATTGGTAATGAGAAGTTGATTAAGAGATATGTGAATAAGATGGTTGGTTGACAGGTCGATTGGATTGGAGGTAGTTTGTCGAAGTGAAGATAAAAGATGTTGGTAATGATATGAGATGGTTAAGGTGCAAAATAATCGAAGTAAGAGGGTAAATGATGTTAGTAATGATATAAGACGGTTGAGTGTAGAAGTAAGGTCACGAGATTAAGTAAAATGAGATGTACATTAAGAAAGAAAGGATATTTATGTTGATAAATAAGATTGTTAGTTGACTGAAGTGAGAGTGAGAGGTCGTTGATGACTAGATAGTTAGTTTTCTAAAGTGAGGGTAAAAAATGTTTGGTAATGTTGAGATTGTTAGGGCGTAAAATGCTGAAAGTGAGATCACAAGATTAGTAAATATAAAAATTTTATTGGGAACAAACAAAATATTGGTAGTTACAATATGTGAATGAAATGGTTGTGGTTTTGACTAAATTGAAAAGAAAGGTCACTTGATGAGAAGTCAATTGGATTGGTGAAAAACGTGATGAGATAGTTGGTTAACTAAAATTACTCAAAAAATTAGTAATAAGAGGTCCATTGGAGAACACAAAGAATATTGATGGTTAAAAATATGTGAATGAGATTATTCATTGAACGAAGTGAGGTGTAAATATCGATGATGATGAGATGGTTGTTTGATTTGCCAAAGTGATGATAAAAGATGTGGGTAACGTTGAGATAGTTGGTGGAAAATGATGGAAGAATATATGAATGAGATTAATAATATGAGTTGTCTCTTAGGAAAAATTGATATTGATAGTTAAAATATATGAATGGAATGAATTGTTTTGACCGAAGTAAAAAGTAAGGGCATTATATGAGTGGTCAATTAAATTGGTGGATAAATGTGGAATGACATGTTTGGTGGGCCAAAATAAAAATAAGGACATGTAAAATATGTTTGAAGTTATTTTGTTTTAAAAAATATCAAAAAATTTAAATCATTTTTTAAACCATTATTAATATTATTTTTTATAATATAATATTTTATAATAAAAAGTTATTAAGTAAAATCATATTTTAAAATAATTATTTGATAAATATTTAAATGTTTAACGTTATATATTTTTATATTTCAATATTAATAATTTAAATTAATTATATATATATAATATAATAAATAGGTAATATATGTATATATTTATATAATAAAATCTTTAGAAAATATATGTAATATTATATTTTAATATATTTTAAATAATTGACAAATATTTATTATTTTAATTTATAATGTCATCTAGATGTACGTTTCTTACACAAAATATTATAATATGAAATTATTATTATTAAATACAAATAACAATTAATATTATTCCTTAATAAAAAAAACATAATTACATTATTTTAAAAATATACTATAAAATAACTGAAAAATACAAAAAAATAAAAAACAAATTTAATAAAAACAAATTAAAATACAAAATATTCTAAAGACAAATTAATAAAAAAAAATATAACTATAATTTTTATTTTGAACTATGTTTAATTAATGGAATTTTTAAGGTCACTAATATAAATAAATAATTATGCAAATGTCATATTTAAAATAAACCAAAATAATGTAATCTAATGTGATTAAGTTTATGGCTTATGTGTCTATTTGTCATGAATATAAATAGAGAATACCTAAATGGCATTTCTAATTTTATAAAGGGGCTGAATTAGAAATAACCTAACTATAATAACTAATTTATATGTAACGGTAGTGGTCCCCATTTGAGGTACGGCCAATTCTTCTTTGCGTCCCATCAACACAAAGAGAAATATATTGATGTACTAATTAAATATCAAATGAAAGAACCATTCCATATAAAGAAAATCTAAAAAAAAGAGAGATTAAAGACTTTTTTTCTATTACAAAGAAAGAGAAGATTCTGAATAATAAATTAAGGTAAGCTTCCACCACATACTTAGATTTTAATTTCTTACACATTAAATTAAATTAGGATCTTAGGATAATTCTAAAAATTGTTATCAAAATTTAATTATGTGAAAAAAAAATAAAATTGGGTATATATTTATCTTTTAATATATATTTTCAATTAAGAATTTATTTATCATTAAGATTAACTAAAGATTTCAGATATATTTGAATTATCTATTTGACTAATTATTATTAAGATAAAATCCTTAGATTTAGGGTTATTTAGATACTTTGGGAATGATATATGCATTCATTTATGAATTTATAGATAATTTCAAAACATGTTAGTCGGATTTTATATATATATATATATATAGGGACGGATGTATGAATTAATATTAGGGTGGACTTGAAAAAGAAAATGAATTAAAATTTTGAGATTAACTTTGAAAATGAAAAATAAAATAATAATAATATATAATTTGACATAATCAAATTTAAAATTTAGTCACATTAACCAATAAACCCCTAATATAACCTTCATTATAAATTTGTCACATAGAACTTAATTTTTATAATACTTAAAAATATATCTTATAAATATATAATTATCAAAGAAAAACTCATTAAATAAAAAGGAAAGGAAAGAAAAAAAAAAATCTAACACTTATGGGATATATCATATTGATTTTACATTTAAGTTTATGGGATAGATAGGTTAATTATTATACATTTAATAACCATAAGAAATTATGAGATAAATAATATTGATTTTGTTCGTCTCAAATATACATAACTTTTATAATAAAATATTTATCTCTTCATTGTCCACTTAATACATTATTTATTTTACAAAAAAAAAAATTATTTATACAATTTATCTTTAAACTTCATCTTATTCTAATAGACATAAAAAAATCAAAATAAGAAGTTTTCTAAGTTTCAATTCTGATTGGCTTTTAAAATTTGATTTTGACTTCGGTTAAAAATTTAAATGATATATATGTATATAAATATTTATATATATATCCATTTTGTAAATAAAAATATAAAAAAAATATAGTAAATAAAAAACAAAAACATTAGTCTATGTAACCCTAAAAATTGATGATTATTGTGAGATAAACCAAATTTGCAAAAAAAAAAATGCAAAAATATTTCAAAATTAAGAAGTTAAATCAAATCTCATATCTTAGTCTTTCTCCATTAAACATAGATATTCTTCCATAACTATTTCTATTTCTAAGTCATAAACTTAGAACCCTGGCAAGCTGCATAAATCCTAATAAATCTTAATAATAGATCTTGATACAACATATTAATCATATTATCATGATCATTTGGACTAAGAGATCATATATCTTTTGATAATAAGGTAGAATCAATAAAAATTATGAATAGCATTCTTGATCACCATTGTCTCTATTGGTAGGATATTCTTAACCTATTTTCAACATCGGTATTAATTTGGCGATCAACCCAGATGTTTTGGATCATTGTGCCTTTTTTATCTCTGTCCTTTATGTGTGGATTCACCATGCCATAACTCATACTTATAAGGTTATTAAACCTAATTTTCTTGGAATATCTCAATATATTTTATTTTAAAAAAATTTCAAAAGTAAAAGATTTAAATTACCAAACATATAAAATAACTAGCCACACCACCAATATATATAAAATGGTCTATATATATATATATATAGATAATTGTGGAATTTGTCAAAAACATTAAACGTGTAAATTTTTTTTACCAAATTTAAATTTATATATATATATATGTATGGAAATTGGGTCAGGTATCAACCGCTCCGCGCAATATCGGGTTGGACCGGGTACCATAACCCTAAAATTTCGGTTCTTAATTTACCAAAAGCAATGGGTACCATTTCTATGACTCTATATTAGAGCTGGAAAATGGGTTAGATCAACACGAATTCAATACGATACTAGTACATAACGACACTATATAATTTTATCTCATTCGTGTCGTGGGTTGGACACGAGACAAGCACGAGACGACATGATCACGACACGATTATGAGTTTATATGACTGTAACACGGTCACGAGTTTACACGGACACAACACGAGTATATACACGACACTAGCACGAGTATATATACAAAACGACATAAACACAATTAGTCACATTACCTAAGCTACTCAACTTAACATTAACATTTTTATAAATCTATTTACATTCTCATTTAACTAATAAATTATTTAATTCTATAATTGTAGTATATAATTAAAACTAAAAATAATAAAATAAATCATTAATTAAATAAATAAAAATAAAAATAAATAAATTATATGAATAGAAATGTGAGTCTCCAAATAATTCTTTCCAACATTACTTTTATTTATTAATTTATTTATTTTTAAATTTTTTAATAATTTTATAATTTCAATTATTATTAATAAATTAAATAATAAATATATTATAATAATTTAATTTTAATAATATAAAAATATATATTTATATTTTTACCCACTTTTCCATTAAATTATAATATAATAATATATATCTATAATTTCTCAATTACCATATAAGTCTTGAACTTAAGAATATTTTACTAAATGGAGCTCAAACTTCCAAATATTTATAATAATTTAATAATAATAATAATGGAACTTGAGAATATTTTATAATAATTTAATTTTGATAATATAAAAATATATATTTATATTTTTACCCACTTTTCCATTAAATTATAATATAATAATATATATTTATAATTTCCCAATTACCATATAAGTCTCCAACTTGAGAATATTTTACTAAATGGAGCTCAAACTTCCAATTTTGACGTATGAGACTCCTACTTGTATACTTTTAGCCAAATGGGGCTTTCACGCAAACAGACTAACCTCTGTTTTAAAATATTTGAGAGATGACTTTAAATATTTGTAAATTATAGTTCATATCATCTTTTTTATTTATAATGATAATAAAAGATAAATTTATAACCCACCTCTTCTTCTTCCACATGCATACACAGTTACACCACCAGTTATACGAATAAATCCTCTTTGTCTTCTCATATTCTTCAAGAATGACAATTAGGTACTATTTTCGCTCTTTTGGGATACACATCTAAGAAGTGTTGTGCCATTTCTCAATTGACATATCTATAGCGATAAAATTTCATGTGTAAGGGGCATAAAGTCACGACCAAATTGTTTGTAGAGGTCTCTAGTGTAGTAAAAGGTAACATATTCTACGCTCATATAAATTATCATGGGCTCATTGTCCATTATGTATTCCATATTATTGATGAGATACCATGAGAGAAAATCCCTAACTTCATAGTCATTTCCTATGAGAGGTCCAAGTGAAGCCTTCCTCATTCTCATGTATCGAAGAGAAGAGGACAAAATGTCTCAAGTACATACTATTCTGGCCAATTGACTGAAGAATAACCAAAACGCCATTAATAGATTTTGGTCGATTCAGTCCACTTGAGGCCATCAACCTACTTAAGGATTTTATAAATAATTCCTCTAAGTCATTCCGAACACAAGGAACCAACACACAATCTTTAAATCGAAGAAAATCAAAATACGCCATTATAGCTTCATGCTTTCAGTTTTTTCGAATTAACAATTTGAAGCCTCGAAGCATAGACCTGAGTATTCCGAAAGCTTCCCTAAGGAGCAAGGAGTGTTATGCAATCCTTTATAAGGTTTCAATCACCCTCTAATTCATATTTAGAATTTAAATTTGAAATATTAATATTTTAAATTACCAAAGCTTATATGCCTTCTGTTCATGTGGTTTTATGGTTGAATATTGATCCTAGGATCATTTAGACACTATCTGGATATGATAGAATTGATCAATCAATCTAAATAAAAAAACCCAATTTTAAATTTCAAAATAAAAAAAAAACGAGTTGGATGTTCTAGGGTAAATTATGTTAAATCACAACCTCGAAGCTTCCCAACATGATTATAAACATGTTGGTTAACTGTTTGGATCATGTTTGATCCATCTCGATCATGTTTGATTAAAATCAAAATTTTCAAATAAAATAAAAATTTTGTGTTCTTTAATTGGTTAAAGCGAAAATCCAATAATTTTATTTCTGTATCAATCAAATATATGTGATTGGATAGCTCCTCACATTTCAAAACAACTTTAAAATGAAAAACATAAATTTTGAGCACAATCTGTTTTGAAAAAATTGAACATAATCTAGGTTGATTGATACATTGAGATGATGATCAACATGTTCTTATGAGCTCTGTGAAACTACCCAAACTATTAAACTAAAAAATCAGTGCTAAAAATGAATTTAAAAAACCTGCAATTGGTGTACTTGAGTGTGAGGCTTGTTAGCCTATGAAAAAGGATCCTCGGTTTGAATCGAGACCAAGGACCGAGAAAACGAGACCTAGGACCAATGTTCTTGATCTAGGACTAAAACCTAGGACTGATGTTCTTAATCTAGTACCGAGACCTATGACTGGTTTTTTAGAGCTAGGACCGAGAGATCTAACCGAGAATTTTTACCAAGGACCGAGAGCTCTAATCTGGGATCGAGACTCTCATGATTCACGATAGACAAATTCAAACCTTGGACTGAGACTCCTAGGACCTAGGACTGAGAGATTTGAGTCTGAGATTGAGATTCCCAATACTCATGACCGAGAGGTCTAACCTTGGGACATAGACTTCCCGAGCCCAAGACCGAGGGACTTAGCCAAGAGATAGCCCCAGACTGAGAGGTTTGTACAGCTTGACCGAGAAACCTAGCCCCATGCTAGTTCAGAACCAATAGGTTTTTACACCTAGAATAATAATTTCAACCAAGGACCGAGAGCTCCCGAGCCTTGACTGAGGGTCTTTAGAGCCCGACCGATAAAATTGTACCCAAACCTTAGGACTTCAGTCCTAAGGGCTATTTGGTTTCACTTTTCAAAATCCAAAATTATTTTTGTAATTTTGAGATCCCATACCATTTTCTAAAAATACCAAGATATTGGAAAATAACTTTAAAATATTTTCGGGATGTTTCCCAATAAATATTTTGACCAAGGTTCATTTGACGTTTATTTCTAAACCCTAAAACCCTTAAAAATGGTTGATATTCTTCAGGTATAATCCTCCATAGAGATCATCCGCAATAGGTACCAATATTTTAATATTGTTGTTTCAATATTTCAAATAATGCTTAAACTTAAAAACATGACTAAAGCTTCCCTATGGTCTAAGGAGTCTTATCCAATCCTTGGTAAAATTACAATCACCCTTTAATTCATACTTCCAATTTGAAATTTTTATATTTCAATTTTTCCAAGTTTGTATATTACCTGGTTCCTGAATTTTATGAATGGAAATCGATCTTAGGATCATTTCCAAGCTTTCCGCATAGGTTATAATCAATCAATCAACCTTAAATAGAAAAACTTAAATTTGAATTTAATAAATTCAAAAATCGGATTTGCTGTTCTTGGACTATTCCTCAAGAAAATCTCCTAGAGAGCTTCCCAAACATGATTCTTATGATGTTGGAAAAATATTTGGATTATGTTTGATCTATCTCGATCATGTTTGATCAAAAATAAAAAATTTCAAATAAATAAAAAATTTTGAGTTCTTGAATTGGTCAAACTGAACAACCAATATTTTATGTTTTGGTACCAATCAAATATATGAAGTATAAGGAAGCTATTAATTAACTCCTTACACTTCAAAAAGTTTTAAAACCAAAAACCCAATTTTTGATACAAACTGTTTTGAATCAATTGATCATCACCTATGTCAATTGATACATTATAGTGATGTTCTAAATGTTTCTGAGAGCTTTGTGAAGCTACCAAGGCCATTGTATCGGAGAATCGAAGCCTCCATCAAAATTGAAAACCCTACGATTTTGATGTTCTTAAAGACCGAGAGGTCCGACATAAAAATCCAAACCCATGATCGGGAGGTCCAACCGAGATTTTCGATCAGGAACGAGAGGTTCGACCGTTTTTCTTCATGGAGAAAGGACTGCATGATCTAGCTGAGTTTGTCCTTTCTGAAACCATCATGGGGATGAACAACATCCCATATTATACCAATGTGCGTATACATAATGGATCCCCTCTAGCCTTGTACCTATAGGCCATGGACAAGCTAAGTTTCTTTCCTTATCCCTTTGATCCTTACTTTTGGTTATAGAAAAGTAGGTTAGCATAATCCCATTCTGTTTATTCAATTGAGATGAAAATTTCATACGATATATTGTGCCTTAGTATCGTTTCGACACGTTTCAGTATTGCATTGAGGACCTTCCATTCATTGTGTTGCTTGGTTTGGAACATAGTATCTATTACTGTACCGTTAATGTGTTTCCACAGTTCGATATGAGTTTCATTACACCATATGAGGGTTCGATCCCTCAAACGATTGACCCTCTAAATCGTACTCTTTATTATATGTACAATGACATGTGGAGTCAATCGGTTAGTTCAGGCTCCCGAAGAGATGGATTTCATGTGTGGAGATTTCAAGGAGTATCTTCATGCCATAAAACAAAGAGATTGTGCTCATCTTTGATTCTAAAGATGAAATAGACGACCTCATGACGGTGGACTATGAGATAGGCTCCGACGATTAAGGCAGCTTTATAGTATATTTTATAATTATATTATCTTCTATCGCTTTGCTATGTGTACGAACTCTTTGTGTGTACAAGAATTATCCACGCTATATTTATATGAACCGTGTTATTTAATGTCAGAACGGATTTAGAACTCAAGAGTCTATTTTTACATAGAATATTGTTTCCATGAGTGATAACATGGGTTGTCACAATTGTTTGATACAAACTTCTTGTGAATTACTTTGTCACGCTTGTGAGTGTGAAAAATTAATTTGTATAAATAATAGAATTTAACTTGGCATTACTAATCTTATGTGTAAGACATGAAGTTCTTTAGTTTAGAATTCATGTTGTAAGCATGACATAGATTGAGTTTTACAAGGTAAATAGAGTTCACTTCCGTCATTGTGGTCTTGACCATATTCTTTCTCTGGGTCATGTCAAGGTTAATATACAATTGATGACTCACATGTGAAGCAAATGGTGTGTTGATTCCCACACCTTTGCTATTGGGTATCGCCGCATCACTCTTACGTTATAGGAGTTTTGTGATCTTTTGCGACCTTGTTTGTGGATTATGATTTTCATTACTTCAATGGAAATAGAAGTTTCTCCCATAAAGTTTCTCCTTAATAGAAGTTTTGTGATCTATTAAGATGTCGTTTCAGCATGGATAATGATGATGTTGTCTAGCTAAGAACATTGATCATCCTCTTATCTCACTTGCTTCTGAGTCCTATAGAGTCTCATCCACCATCATCCCGTATCTTGGAGGTGGTGGTATCCCTATACTATAGATAAAGTATAAGTATAACTACAGTAAATTATTGTTTGGTTGATTTATATTCTTATCTACAATATTATTTAACTATAACTAAATATTTATTTTATTTAAGTGTGTTTAATTTTTTAATTTAAATAATAATAATTAAATTACATATTTTTATTTAATTTTTGAATATATATATATATATATATATTATCTATATAAACAAAAATTATAGCATTTTAAGTATAAAATTTTATTGAGATAATTTTATAAATAATTAAATATATTAATTATTTTATAAAATAATAATGTTAATCAAAAAATAGTAGTCATATTTAAAATTAATTTATATAATAAAATCGTATTTCATTATTAATAAAGAGATATTTATAATTAATTATATAAATTAGGGATATTAATTTTATCAATTAATACAACATATATATATATAATTTAGGTCAGAAACTAACTTATAATCATACCATTTTAATTTAAAATTTGATTTTTTAAAATTATTATTATTAATATTTTATTTTATACAAACAATTAATATTGTTTAATAAACAAAAATTTATAATAATACATAAATTTTAATTAATATATAAATATGTTTTATTTATATAAGTATATATATTAAATTATTGGAATTATATATAAAAGAATGTAATTTATATAATATAATATGATTATTTATTTTAAAAATATATTTATATGATAATTAGATATTATTATTTTTTTTATTAATTTTAATATAATTTATAATACAAATTAAATATAAGATAAATATTAAAATAATAATTTATTTAAATATAAGGGTAAAATAGTCTTTTATACTTATACCATCAACCAAACACAAAATAATAAAACTTATATAATTTATAAGTATTTTATATTCTCAACCAAACACTAAAAACTTATATAATTTATACCTTTTAATACCTCCTTACAATTCATACTATTTACAACTAAAACCTAAATAACTAGTACCCCGTACCAAACACTACCGTACAAACAATATGGCATGTATTGTAGAATACTTACTGAAAATTGTTGAGTCTCAATTACCTAGTGTCACGTATTTTTTGTATGTCATAAAGAGATTCTCCACTCATCCTTTACTTATGGATGATGGATAAGCTTAATCTTCTACATAGAGCTAGATCTATTCTACCTTTCTTATTTTGAGAGAATGGAAGAAAGACTTTGCATGGCTACTTCCATGCAATTTATCCGAGATGATCATCCTATTCGATTTTTAATTCCTTCATATCACATAGAATCCATGAGTTACGCTATGAACGATCATCCATTCATTATGGTAGTGGGCCTAGAGTAGTTCACATCCTATTGTACTATCCCATTGTACCGATAATTTATTGTAGAACAAGAAATTCCTGAAGAGGGACTACGTCCTGCGTCAGAAATCCCATTTACAGCTTTTTGTTTGAGGCACACCCAAATCTATGGTGTATTGTCTAAGCAATTTCATTTCCTAGACCCTGAAGTAGAATTGCAAGAGCTAGAGGAACAAGTCACCTCAATGAAGCTGGCCTAAGTACTAAGCTCCAGGGTGCAACCAAAGTGTGTGCACATGTGAGCAAATGTCCAAGAGGAGTCCAGAAACTGGATAACACAACCAATTTTTATGCTCAAGAGAATACAAAAGCAAATGAAAAAGATGCAGATAACAATGTTGATCAAGGAGTTATGGATGAGAAAGTGGAGTCTGAAAAGTATAATGTCACTCTAAATCCTACCTACTTTCCTAGCCCTCACGATCTAACCAGGGATCTTAATTACCTTCTCGACGTTTATAAGTATTTTTCAAGGGATCATGTCTCCTTTTATTGCGTGTTCTTGTGAACACCTTAACATTTAATACTCTAACTTAGTGTCGAAAATTGAATTTCTAAGGTCAATTACTTACCATTAGGACATATTTTCTTACTTAAACATGAATAATGATTACAAGTATAAAATCTAGTTTTTAAAAGCAAAAATGTTGAAATTTATTGATTAAGAAATACCGTCGCTAGATAAAAATTCTCTTACGATTCATGTGGATGGTTTCTTTGAGACCAAAGGATTCTATTCCAGATTTGGGCTAGGAGATTTCCTTACCTTGATAAGAACATTAATATATTTTTTTTTCTTGTATAACATGTAGCAACTTTGGGCAAGATACTTGTACATTCTCATTAGGTGATAGGTAATTGTGGCCTACATTTTAGAAATTTCGAGATATTTTGCCAATACCCACGAGTGGGGTCATGAGTCTTCCCCCGAGCATAGAGGATACATTGTTACGTCATTGATTACAAGAATGTTTTGGCTTTTCTGATCACGAGGCCAGTTTTTTGGTATGGAATGGAGAGGTTGATATTTTTTTTGGAAAAAGGGGTTAATATAATTTCATTAAAAATCCCAAAAGTGGGAGGATCAAGAATCATAGCTAGACAAACCCGATCTTTAAAGGATGAAAATCAACAAACCTTAAAGTATTTGATTAGTAAAATTCACACAACCATACAACAAAGATTACAAACTAAAATATTACAATCAATAGCAGCTCCTAATTATTTCAATCAGGATGTTTATTTCCATATAAGCCTACTACATCCCGTGGCTTTTTTTGCCTTCCCTTGCCCCTTCTTGCGATGAAAGAAGATTGAATTAAAGAAGATGATGAAGCTTTCTTATTCATATTGTGTAATCTTTCTTTGAACGAACCCGTGTTAATCTGATAGAAAATATTATTTTTCAGGATTTCAAGATTCTTATCTTTGTTGTTCTCAACTTGAGTTTTTGGATTCTCGTCTTTGTTTCCTTCAACTTCAGCTATGGTATCCAATACAATAACTTTGGTAACCTCTTCTTCAGCTTCATTATTCTGAGTATCCTCCTCTCTGGTTTCCTTTATTGTATGTTGACTTATTTGAGAATCAACTTCCTTCATTGTTCATTCCATGCTTCATTTCTACCTTTATCCTCTTCTTTAACCTAAACCCCCTTAATTTCTTTCCTTCAATTTCATTGCTTTCTTCCTTTTCAGAATCCTCATTGGTTTCTACTTCTTTCTCTTCCTCCACATTTTGCTTTTTCTTTTAGACTCCTTTATTTCTTTTCCCTATTTTTTTTTCTTTTTGGCCTTTTAGTATCTTCTACTCTTCTTCCATACCTTGAGCACATTTCGTGCTGGCATGCTGGAAAGTACATCAGAATTCACACCTATTTGGTCTCCACTCATAAGTGATTCCCATGACAATAGATTTTCCTTTCATGTTAACCACTATTACATTATTCGGCAATGTGCTACGAGGATTCACTTCTTTGATAATTCTAGCAAAAGATGAATTCTCTCTTCCTTCTGTTATTAGGTCCATGTATAATGGTTTTCCCAATAACTCTACAAAATGACTAATAACTTCTACTTTGTACATGTGCACAAAGATATTCCAAAGCTTGAACCATATATGTGTTAACGTTGTCTCCTTAGGTTTACTTAATAGGTTCAAATCTTCAGACTATCTTTCTAACTTCATGCAGTTAGATCCAATATATGTAAGCCTATTTTCCAGAATTTCATCCAAATTCGACACTTCTTGAATTGTAGAAAGTAGAGATCATGGATATTTTTAGAGATCTTCTCATATCCCTTTTTCTTTTACTATTTCATTAAAGCTTCTTTGGTGATTAAGAATGATACTACCAACATAATTCCCTTTTTCTTTTACTGATTCATTAAAGCTTCTTTTTTTCCAACATAATTTTCTACCACCACGATTTCCCATTCCTTTATGCACTTTTTTTATACTTCAATGGGAAGTTTAAATTTAAAAAGAGAATTAAGTACCTCAACTTTTGTTTTAACATCCCAATAAGATATTCCTTTTGTGCATGGTATTCAACTTTCTTTCCTGTATTTTTATTCCATACTTAATTTATTTTACAGATAATGTTGCTCCTGATAGTATAGGTCTTCGATTTAAGGGCCTTCATCAACTCCCTCATTATAGCCACTGACCAATTTATTATATCTTTATATTTTCCTTCTTCATCAAATTTCAGTCATAAAGATAATGAATATTAAATTGAACTGTTATATGTTAGACTTTTTCCTTATTAATAACAATCTATCCTTTTTTAGAATGCATCAGGAGCTTGGTGATTTGGTTTTTGAGGCCAATTAGATTTACCTTTAAATTTAACCAACATTCCAAGCTCCATCCTTCGTTCCTGCATTATTTTTCTTTAGAAACATTGTTCTCCTACTTTCCTGAATTATTTTTATCAGAATTTTCCACAACATTTAATTTTCCTTTGTTTTTGTCTTATATTTCTTGAATAACATTTTTAGCAATAATTTCGATTACTTTTTTACTTTGACTTTCTTGACTTTATTTTTTTTTTCATTTGACGAGCATAACATATTAATAATGCAGAAATAGAGAAATTCAAAATGCCTAAAGATTTAACGACTAAATTGCTTTGAAAGGCAACCTTCCGAGAACACCAAAGATTAGATAACTAACTAACGCTCGCGACTAGGATATATGCATCCAAAAAAACTCGAATCATGTCGTTCGTGTTAATTGTGCCATTGTGCCGATCGTATTTCAATTGACAAACGACGTTTCTTATTTTTTTCGGTGATGTGATTTGATAGGATCGATGCTAACAATAGAGACTAGGGTCTGACTATTGTGAACAACTTACGATAAACGATTCGATCCGAATCCTATGAGGGATTAATATTTGTTTCTATTTTTCACAAATCCTTCGAACTCTTGAAACAAATTCAAGTCAAGAAATGTTCGTCGAATTTGAAGCTTTGAACCAATGGAAGATGAATGAAAGAAAGAAATGAACACATGAAGTTGTTTATGGAGGTTCGGAGCAAACCCTACTACGTCACCTCTTCTTCCACAACCGGAGGATATCCACTAAATACTTTGAATCAAATACAGCTTACTGAACTAGCTAACTCTTTGTTGAAAAAAAACAACCTCTGTTCAACTTACAATATTCTCAACAACAATCTCACATCTAGAACGTAATTGATTATTTCTCTCTTGAACTCGAAGAATGTAAGAAATCAATAAGTGTAAGAGTAAGCTTATGAATTCGATAAAGTAACAAGTGATTTGGTAAGTAATTCGTCCGTTGTCCTTCAGAATCTTTTTGTAGTAGAAGGACACCAACGATTGAATCTTCTTCATGGACACGTGGCAAGAATCCATTGGAAGACCTCCCATAATATCATGTTAGAAAAATCATGATAGTTAATTTATTCAACGATCTAAAGAACTTAATCAATCTTTAACAATATTGTGCAGGAACAGCTTCAACCGAATCGGGTAAACCGATCAAACAAGATCGGCCAAATCAAAATACTCAAACTGATCTATCCTCTCGGTTAAACAGAATAGGCTCAACCATATTCGAAGTTAAGCCATATCGGCTCAAATTCAAGTTCGGCTAAAGGTGCTAACCGAAAATGTTCGGTTGGCTCAACGCATTGAAGATCCTAAGGCCAACGGGAAGATTATTCAAAGTGATAAATAATCTGAAGATGACGTAATGAATATATCTTGGGAATATGCAAAAGAAGGTTCTGAGATAAGGCATGCAATAATATAATGATTGCAGATTTTATCCAAGCTCACAAGCAACCTTCACGGTACAGGCGGCCTCCCTCATGCATGGCTGCCACATGTACATAAAGCAAAGCTACCTACTCTGACCGCACGACTACCTATGACCAATCAACTTAAGTGTTAGAAATATGACCGTTGTCATATTTCCCATATAAAAGGAGCATTGAAGAAAACAAGTTAACGCGCGCTATCAACCCATCTTTCACCTGATCAAACCTGAAAAGCATCTGAATCCATACAGTTTCTTTGATCAAAGTTAAACAGTTGTAAACGTTAAACATTTCGTTGTAAAAGTGTATTATAATACTATGTGAGTATTGTAAAGTGTATATCGAGCAGTAAATAAGACTCGATCGTATTGTGTTGTTGAATATTCCATTAGTGAATATCCTTCTCACTATTTGAGAAGAAGGGGTAACGTAGGAGAGTTTGCTCCGAACATCCATAAAAATATGTGTTATGTGTTCTTCATTTACTTCCTATCACTAAACTAACCGAACCGATATTTTTCCACTTCAACTGAACCAAATTTACTTTACCTAAACCGATCTCTCCATACTACCTTCCTTTAACCGAATCGTGTGCAGTTGCTTCAGGTTGAAACAAACATTTCTGCCTTTAAACTAGATTCAAGTGTCTGTGAAAACCTGTGTGGTGTTAAGAACGGTTCTAATCTTTAACCGGATTAGTACCAATTGGTGTATGTGTTGTTGTAACTGATTAATCGTTAGTCAGACCCCGGTCCCCTATCGATTATCCTGATCCTAACAAGTGGTATCAAAGTGAGGATCTTAACACTCAAACAACCGGAAATGCTGGCAAACATGACTCACAATGAAAGACCCCCGATGCTAAATAGTGAAGCGTTTGTTGACTGGAAGGTTTAGATGTATCTACATCTGATCACTATGGATGATGAAATGAGCTCCATCCTAAAAGAAGGTCCGATAAAGATTGAGAAGGAGATAGGTGCATGGATGGCTGAAGACAGAAGGAGAAACAACCTGGACAACCATTTCAAGAGACACATTTTCAAATCTCTAGACAACAACACTTTCGGTAAAGTCAGAGATTGTCAAAGTGCAAAGGAAGCCTAGGAAACTATCATTCAGCTTCATGAGGGAAACGAAAGGACAAAGGAATTTAATGATCGATTCACTAATATGGTAAACGAGTTATATACACTTGGAAAAAGATATGATAACAGGGAAATAATCGTTAAGACATTGAGATCTTTACCAAGTGCATGGGACATAAAGACAATGGCAATGCGAGAATTAAGCAATCTCAGGTAAATGAAATTCCATGATGTATTTGAGGATCTGAAAGCATACGAGTTTGAGATGAAGTCTCGAATCGAAGATGAAGCTTCAACCTCAACCGCAACTAGAGCTTTGGTGACATCGGTGGAACAAACGACTCATGTATCAGCCGATCCAGCACCAGTCAAAAACCCTGATCAGATCTGTGATGATGTGATGGCCATGCTTGCAAAGAAATTCGGAAGATTCATGAAGAAGAATCAACCATCGAACAACCAAAACTACAACTATGATTACGACGACAAATCTAATGTAAGATGCTATAACTGTAACGCTTTTGGTCATTTCAGGTCGGAATGCATAAGACCGAGACGAGATGACCAAAAACTGGAAAATAACTATCAGAGGGGTGATAACCAACAGAACGGTGTGGGAAAAGAGACTCAAAAAGCACTAATAGCTTAAGACGGTGGAAGTGAGCGGGCTTACTCCGATAGCGATGAGGAAGGAGTCACTTGATTCATGGCTAAGGAAGAAGAGGTACCTAACTCTCAAGAGGAATTCGATTTCTCAAGTGAAGAATTCACTAAAGAGGATCTGGTTAGTGCACTCAATGACATGGTTGCTGAGTTCAAAAAACCTATCCACAATATTATCGATCAAGTCAAACATTGAAACCAGAAAGTCAAGTGGAACCATCGGTGAGACGAGTGGAACCAAGAGCTACGAACCGATTGAACTATCCTGTGAGAATGAGAAGCTCAAGGAGAAAGTTCAAACGCTAACCGAAGAAAACGAAAGAACAAAATATGTCATGGATGCCTGGAAGAAATCCAGTGAAGCGATGAGCCAGATGTCTACATACCAAAGACATCCCAAATGCATGTTTGGGCTCGGCAATAAGGGCAACAATTTGGCTAACCGGAAATCTTGAAACGGGATGAAACTCAACAAAGGCAATCGTTCATTTGTAAGATTTGTCAAAAGTACTTCAACCGATAATGGGGAAGACCATGATTCAAAATCAGACAAAGAAATAAAATATGTAGGCCCAACTGACTCGGCTAAATGGCTTCATCCTGAGAGAAGGAAAGCCAATTGGCCAAAAAGAAAGCAAACCGATACATGTTTATATAGAACTAACCGACAATCACCACCACAACACAATGAGGTATTTACAGGCAGTCAAAGAGATGTCAAGCCGAGTACCAGTAAAATATTTAGAACTAACACTGGGGAAGTCAACCGACTTATTAAAGTATGGATCCCTAATTGACTAATCAATCACAGACCCAAGTAAATGTGGGTACCAAATCGGTGTAAATACTTATTTTTTGCAGGTTAGGAGGAACAAGCAGTTAGGAAATTCAGAATGGTATCTGGACAACGGGTGTTCCAGACATATGACCGCGGAAACAGTGGACTATTGACTGACATTGTACATGAAGCCGGTGCAATGATCACTTTCGGCGAAAACTCTAAAGGTAGAGTCGTGAGCAAGGGTAAGATTGTCCATGGCAACCTATCTATAAACAATGTACTGTTAGTTGGAAACTATCATTTTAATCTGCTAAGCATTAGTCAAATGTGTGACATAGAATATACAGTTGAGTTTCATAAGCATGCATCTTTAGTTAAAAACTCTCAGAGTAACATTCTATTAACAAGAAACCGACTAGGAAATATCTACAAAGTATACTGGAAAACCGAAATTGAAAACCCAGTTTGCATGATAGCTATGAATGATCCGAATTGGCTCTGACACAAACGGATAAACCATTTGAATTTCAAAACGATAAATTTTATATGTTCTAAAGAATTAGTTCATGGGTTTCCAAATATAAAATTTGTGAAAGAAAAAGTTTGCCCTGTCTGTCAAATGGGAAAACAAATAAAATCATCATTTAAGAGCAACGAAAATTATCAATCTAACCGATGTTTAGAACTACTTAACATGGATTTATTTGGACCGGTTAGAGTCACAAGCCTATGTGGTATGCAATACACTATGGTTGTTATTGATGATTATTCTAGATTTACTTGGGTAATATTTTTGTCATCCAAAAATCAAGCCACACCGAATTTGATTAAACTGCTTATAAGATTACAAAATGAGAAATCAATTCGAATAAATAAAATTAAAAGTGATAGAGGAACCGAGTTCACAAACAGTACTTTAACTACTTTTCTTGAGGATTTTGGTATTAGACACGAGTTGTCTAGTGCTAGAACACCTCAACAAAAAGGACTGGCTGAGAGAAGAAACCGAACTCTCAAGGAAGCCGTAAGGTCCATGATAGCCGATTCGGGTGTTGCTAAAAAAATTTGGGCCGAGGCTATCAACACTGCATGTTATACACAAAATCGTTCTTTAATTACAAAACGGCTAACTAAAACACCATTTGAAATATATCATGACAGAGTTCCTAATATCTAGTATTTTAGGATCTTTTTGGCTGTAAGTGTTACATTCACATCAACGATAAAAAGTATTTACCCACTTTTGATTCCAAATCAGATGAAAGAATAATGTTTGTCTATTTAGTCGTTAGTAAGGCATATAGAGTATATAATACTAGGACCTTAACTGTTGAAGAATCATCGTATGTTGTTTTTGATGAATCTATTGAACGTAACACTGCATCACGTTTTAATCTACACAACATAATGGAAAATTTCAATACTCATTCTGATGATGAAGATGAAGTTCTGGTTTACAAAAGGTTTGTCCATGATCAAGCAGTTAATACTGAAATTCAGTCTGATCAAGCTGCTTTACAGCAGGAAGTTGACACTTCAGTATCCATTGAAGAAATCGGTCGGCCTAACTCTGTTCATCCTACCAATTTGTCTAACTTCGATCAGACAACCGATCACTTGGGAGATATAACCGAGCCGAACTTTAAAAGGAATAGAGATCATCCTCCAGAGCTTATATTAGGTAACCCCTCATCACCCATCCGAACTAGGCATCAACTTATAGAAGAATATGAAAATTTGGTTTTCATATCACAAATTGAGCCGAAAAAGATAGATGAAGCATTGTTAGATCCCGATTGGATCTTAGCAATGTAAGAGGAATTAAACCAGTTTGAGAGAAATAAAGTCTGGCATCAAGTTCCAAGACCGTAACATCAATTGGTTATAGGAACAAGATGGGTGTTCAGAAATAAACTCAATGAAAACGGTTTAGTTACGAGAAACAAGGTCAGACTGGTGGCTCAAGGATATAAACAGGAAGAAGGCATTTATTTTGAAGAATCATTTGTTCTTATGGCTAGACTTAAATCCATTAGAATATTTCTTGCTTTTGCCGTTTTCAAAAATTTCAAATTTTTTCAAATGGATGTTAAAAGTGCTTTCTTAAACTGCGAACTAAGTGAGGATGTTTATGTCGAACAACCACCCGATTTTAAGAAGCCAGAATTAATAAGTCACGTTTACTAGTTGGATAAGGCCCTTTACGGTTTAAAACAAGCTCTTAGAGCTTGGTATGATACCTTGACAAAAAATTTATTTGATCATAAATTTACAATTGGTTCGGTAGACAAGACATTATTCAAATTTGAGAATAAGGAACACATCTTACTTGTTCAAATTTATGTGAATGACATAATTTTCGGGTCAACCGATCCAAAATTGTGTAATAAATTCTCAAAAATGATGACTAATAGATTTGAAATGAGTATGATGGGGGAATTATGTTTCTTTCTAGGTCTCTAGGTTCGGAAGATTGAAACAGGAACCTTCATCAACCAATCCAAATACACAATCGAACTCTTAAAGAAATTTGGAATGGATACATGTACAAAGTGGTTACTCCAATGAACTCATTCGCCAAGCTGGATAAAGATGAAGATGGACAAGACGTAGACATCACGGCCTACCGAGGAATCATCAAATCACTTCTATATCTAACAACTAGCCAACAAGACATTCTGTTCGCGGTTGGCGTATGCGGAATATTCCAAGCAAATCCGAAATTGTCTCACTTCACCGCTGCCAAAAGAATTTTAAAATACATAAAATACACTCAAGATGTGGGACTGTGGTATCCGAAAGATTCCAGTTTCAATCTAATAAGCTATGCTGATGCAGACTATGCAGGCTACAAGATAGACCGAAAAAGTACCAGCGGTACATGCCAATTCTTGGGAGACTGGCTTGTCTCCTGGTACAGAAAGAAATATACCTCAGTTACAACCTCAACCGTAGAGGAAGAATACATGGCAGCTGGAAGTTGCTGCGCTCAACTCCTCAGCCGGATTCAACAGCAACTGAAAGATTTCGGAGTAATTTATGAGGAATCTCCGATCTTCTGTGACAACACTAGCGTGATAACTATCACATACAATCCGGTGTTGCACTCAAGAACAAAACATATCGACAAAAGACATCACTTTATCCGGGAACATGTTCAACAAAAATACATTCGGCTGGAATATGTCTCAACCGAACATCAAGTGGCCGACATGTTCACGAAGCCATTACATGAAGCTAAGTTTTCTTTCTTTCTAAACATATTAGGACTTGATGACAACAAGAAAATTCTGCCTTAAATGCATTTGCATGTTTTCAAACATACACTCATAAAATATTGGGGCATGAGTTTAGGGAGAAGCTCGCACTTCTCAAACCATGCTCGGTGAATTTCCTTTTGGGAAATTAAACGATCGAATATGCTAACCGGACATATGTCTCTAGTTAAGCCCGGTAAAATCACTCTACCAAATTATCTGTACACAGGTCAAGCGGTTCAAATGACTTGGGTAAAACAGATGGTTTATTCCTCAAACCTGAATAAATGTCGACTAAATTCAATATTTCTTCACACCGGAATAAGTATGTCAATAAACCATTCATGGAAAACCAACCGATAAATTACATCATAATTTCGGCAAGTGAATTTTCGGCTAAACTTGGGACAGCTAGCCGATGTTGTCATGCATGCTTTGATGATTACCCTATGCATATAAAAACAGTCTGAAACTCAATTAAAGTGAAGACACGTGTCTATCACTAAAAGAGAAAGACTAACATTCCTTTCATATATTTTTAAGCCATAATGAAAATCTTTTCTCATCATTACTTTTTATTGGAAATAACCATTATACAGCCAAACACGTTAACTCTACCATAATTACAAAGATGACATCACTAAACATGCTAACCACCCCTTGGCTATTTAAGAAACACATCTAATCCTATCTTAAAACACTATTCATCACAAAAACACACTTAAGAAAAATCATCAAGCAAAATGAATTTCCCTCTCTCTAAGAAAGTCCTACTAGCCTATTTTGAATCGGTTTCTATTAAAAAAATCAAGATAGTTAATTTATTCAACTATCTAAAGAACTTAATCAATCTTTAACAATATTGTGCAGGAACAGCTTCAACCGAACCGGCTAAACCCATCAAACAAGATCGGCCAAACCGAAATACTCAAACTGATTTATCCTCTCGGTTAAACAGAATCGGCTCAAACAAATTCGAAGTTCAGCCAGATCGGTTCAAATTCAGGTCCGGTTAGAGGTGCTAACCGAAAATGTTCGACTGGCTCAACGCATTGAAGATCCTAAGGCCAACGGGAAGATTATTCAAAGTGATAAATAATCTGAAGATGACGTAATGAATATATCTTGGGAATATGCAAAAGAAGGTTCTGAGATAAGGCATGCTGCAATCTAATAATTGTAGATTTTATCCAAGGTCACAAGCAAACATCACGGTGCAGGCGGCCGCCCTCATGCATGGCTGCCACATGTACAAAAAGCAAAGCTACCTACTCTGAATGGCTCAGCTACCTATGACCAATCAACTCAAGAGTGAGAAATATGACCGTTATCGTATTTCCCATATAAAAGGGCATTGAAGAAAATAAGTTAACGCGTGCGCTATCAACCCAACTTTCACCTGATCAAACTTGAAAAGCATCTGAATCCATACAGTTTCTTTGATCAAAGTGAAATAGTTGTAAACGTTAAACATTTCGTTTTAAAAGTGTATTACAATACTGTGTGAGTATTGTAAAGTGTATATCGAGCAGTAAATAAGACTCAATCGTATTGTGTTGTTGAATATTCCATTAGTGAATATCCTTCTCACTATTTGAGAAGAAGGGGTGATGTAGGAGAGTTTGCTCCGAACATTCATAAAAATTTATGTTCTATGTTCTTCAGTTACTTCTCACTATGTTCTAGGTTCAACAGTCTGTGACAACCTGCGTGGTGTTAAGAACGGTTCTAATCATTAACCGGATTAGTGCCAATTGGTGTGTGTTGTTGTAACTGAATAACCGTTAGCTAGACCCCGGTTCCCTATCTGTTATCCCGATCCTAACATATTAGAAATCAGCAGACTCTGAGCAATTGAATCATGGCCGTAATGAATTAGTGGTGTGCCGAATATCGTCCTTATATTTTCTTGTACTGGAAAAACCGTTGGAAGGACATTTACGTATGTGGCGATCGTTTATTTGATACAATTAACTGGCTTGTCAAACTGAACAAAAGTGAGTGGAGCAGGAGTAGTAGAAAACTAGTTGATCGTGGTTAGACGTATGCTTTCTTCAGACGGTTGCCGAAGCAAGGCATTAGACGTGCTCTAGTAGAACAAGTCTAAGGGAATTAGACATCCTCGTCTAACTGTGCGTCCCATTAGACCAAGTCTAATGGAGTTAAACGACCTCGTCTAACTACGTATCACATTAGACCAAGTCTAATGGAGTTAGACGTCCTCGTCTAACTACGCATCCCATTAGACCAAGTCTAATGGAGTTAGACGTCCTCGTGAAACTATGCATCCTATTAGACCAAGTCTAATGCAGTTAGACATCCTCGTCTAACTATGCATCCCATTACACTAAGTTTAATGAAGTTAGACATCCTTGTCTAACTAAGCATCCCATTAGACCAAGTCTAATGGAGTTATTCGTCCTTGTCTAACTACACATCATATTAGACCAAGTCTAATGGAGTTAGACGTCCTTGTCTAACTACGCATCCCATTAGACCAAGTCTAATTGAGTTAGACGTCCTCGTCTAACTACGCATCCCATTAGACCAATTCTAATATCGTAACGAATTAGTGGTATGCCGAATATCATCCTTATATTTTCTTGTATTGGAAAAACCGTTGGAAGGACATTTACGTATGTGGCGATCGTTTATTTGATACAATTAACTGGCTTGTCAGACTGCACAAAAGTGAGTGGAGCAGGAGTAGTAGATAACTAGTTGATCGTGGTTAGACGTATGCTTTCTTCAGACCGTTGCTGAAGCAAGACATTAGTCGTGCTCTAGTAGAACAAGTCTAAGGGAGTTAGACATCCTCGTCTAACTGCGCGTCCCATTAGACCAAGTCTAATGGAGTTAAACGACCTGGTCTAACTACGTATCACATTAGACCAAGTCTAATGGAGTTAGACGTCCTCGTCTAACTACGCATCCCATTAGACCAAGTCTAATGGAGTTAGACGTCCTCGTGTAACTACGCATCCTATTAGACCAAGTCTAATGGAGTTAGACATCCTCGTCTAACTATGCATCCCATTAGACTAAGTCTAATGAAGTTAGACATCCTTGTCTAACTAAGAATCCCATTAGACCAAGTCTAATGGAGTTATACGTCCTCGTCTAACTACACATCATATTATACCAAGTCTAATGGAGTTAGACGTCCTCGTCTAACTACGCATCCCATTAGACCAAGTCTAATGGAGTTAGACGTCCTCGTCTAACTACGCATCCCATTAGACCAATTCTATTATCGTAACGAATTAGTGGTATGCCGAATATCATCCTTATATTTTCTTGTATTGGAAAAAACGTTGGAAGGACATTTACGTATGTGGCGATCGTATATTTGATACAATTAACTGGCTTGTTAGACTGCACAAAAGTGAGTGGAGCAGGAGTAGTAGATAACTAGTATATCGTGGTTAGACGTATGCTTTCTTCAGACGGTTGCTGAAGCAAGACATTAGACGTGCTCTAGTAGAACAAGTCTAAGGGAGTTAGACATCCTCGTCTAACTGCGCGTCCCATTAGACCAAGTCTAATGGAGTTAACAACCTCGTCTAACTACGTATCACATTAGACCAAGTCTAATGGAGTTAGACGTCCTCGTCTAACTACGCATCCCATTAGACCAAGTCTAATGGAGTTAGACGTCCTCGTGTAACAACGCATCCTATTAGACCAAGTCTAATGGAGTTAGACATCCTCGTCTAACTATGCATCCCATTAGACTATGTCTAATGAAGTTAGACATCCTAGTCTAACTAAGCATCCCATTAGACCAAGTCTAATAGAGTTATACGTCCTCGTCTAACTACACATCATATTAGACCTAGTCTAATGGAGTTAGACGTCCTCGTCTAACTATGCATCCCATTAGACCAAGTCTAATAGAGTTAGACGTCCTCGTCTAACTACGCATACCATTAGACCAATTCTAATAGAGTTAGACGTCCTCGTCTAACTACGCATCCCATTAGACCAAGTCTAGTGGAGTTAGACTACCACGACTAACTTCATCTAGTTAGCCTTTTTAGACCATGTCTAAGTTAGCATAGTCTAATGCACCTGTACACAACCAAATAGTCAACTTAGCTTTATTCACAATTAAACATCATCAAAATTCTATTCTTAACATCATCAGAATTCTGTTGTTCAATGTTTCATAGCTTTTGTTTATTTCTAAGCTAATTACTTCTCACTTAATTAACTCTTTTCTTTACTTTATTTTTACTTTTTCCCAACACAATTGAATTTCTTATTTGTTATTATTACTGAGATGATTGATGTGCATGTTCTTGGAGAAGAATTTCTAGAATTCGTCGTCGGAAAATAAACGGAAAATTCTCGCCGGAAATCTCTAGAGCTTTTTGACGTCGATAATTATCAATTGCATGATTACTCTAAAGATAACCCTATGGTTGTATCATCTAAGACTATGCAACAAAGAACTATATTTGTCCTCCTATCTTATTTTCTCTTATGCCCTATTGAAGGAATGATACCATCTGTCATGATTCTTGAAGTAGTGGTGCTCTCGGAAGATCGATGTTGTGATGTGTATATCGTGGTGCTAGTAGAAACTTTGATGGGACTTAATGATAGGGCTCTCAATGATTCTATGATATTAGAAAGAGGATTCCAGATTGTGCTTTATACATAGCTATAAGAAATCTGAACTGTTTGCCTATCCCTGCATCTAGGGATAGATTGTCTCTTGCTACACAGATAAGGCATATGTCACAGGCCATACCCTTGCCATTCTTACCTAACTGTTATCCTTTCTGAGATATCCTTCCATGGTAATATATTTTTAGTATGATAAAAGGGATGTACGGCTATCCTTGTGTAGTCATAAGTGGTATGGATTATTATACATCTTTTACACCACACGCTTGTTTTAGTGATTTGGCATAGCGTATGAGCCTTTTAAGGATAACCTCGTCAATAAGATAGAGGGACCCATCAGTGAAAAAATGTATTGGCGTTATCTTGTGCTCTGGTCTATTCTTGAGGAGGTCCCAATACCTCGAGAGTAAGCCTTGAGGTTGTGTTCTCTAAAGATAATCTGTTGCAAAAACTATCTTAAAGAGTTTTTTTATGGTTCGTTTTGTCTTTTTCTTGCAATAAGAAAAGTCATCAGTTGTGATGAAATACTCAAATATATGGCTATCACAAACTGATGTTACTCATGACTTTATTAATAACAAAAACATATTTTAAAAAATGAGAATATGTTATTGTAGGGTATAAGTGCATCATTAATAATGTAATTTGTTTGATGTAATAGAATGAAGAATAATGTGTGAAAACATAAAATGTATCTTTGACTTTTATTGTTTACAATGTCTTTTCAAATTGCCTTCCTCTATTATAAACTGGATCTACGGATGCTTGTCTGTTATTTTTTGGTACAATTAGAATCTCACATTGTAAGATGATGAGAGTGAAAGAAGGTTTTTAGTATATAAAAGAAACTCTCTTCAAAATTAGAATCTCATAACGAAAGATGATGGGAGTTGTGGAAGTTTATTAGTCTATGAAAGAAACACTCCCACATTTGGTTTATGAAACTCAATACTTGTATCTTTTCTTCCTTATTAATTTATAGCCTAGTGTTCGTAAACCTATGTAATTGTTAAATTAAAATCTTTCAGTAATTCTAAGTGTATTAGTAAGACTAAGGCGTATTAAATTGTTTATGTGTAGGGTCAAAGTGAAGAAAACCGGAATGGAAAATTTTCTGGTAGTTGATCAAATTTAGTATTTGATCAACTTCGGCTTCTCCCAAGCACTTCCGGTTTGTTGTTCACTTCGGTATTTTAGAAGTGCGTCTGGTATTTTTTCCAAATCAGTCTTTGGAGAAGAACTTCCAGTTTTATGTTCATTCGGTAGAAGCGCGTCCTGTATTATGTTCGATTAGCTTTTGCTAAGCGCTTCCGTTTTTTCCTTAAGTTTTCTATTTTGCAGAAGGGCGTTCGTATTATGTTCAGCTCGGCTACTGCTAAGCGCTTCCGGTTTTTCCTTAAGTTAGGTTTTTGCAAGGTGCTTCCAGTATTTAACCAGTTTGGTTTTATATTAGCGTTTCTGGTATTTAACTAGTTCGGTTTTATACAAGGCGCTCCAGTATTAAATCAAATTTGGTTTTTGTTTAAATTTGGTTTTAGGAAGCGTTTCCGGTTCATGGTAAAATTTGGTATTTGATCAAGAATCTGTTATCGGCAGTCTGACATAGCGTTTGATCTAATTCTATAAAAGACTTTCATGTGTCAATCTAATTCCAATTCCATGTGATGTACGTTACCAGTACACCACGATCTCTTTAATGATATTCGGCGCACTATCTTCATCCATTACATCCACGATCAAAAGCATATTCTTTAATGTACTACCCGAAATAGGATAGGTGTCCTCTAAAGAAAATTTTTCCGTTGAGGTGTTATCTATTTAAGAAGAAGTTGGAGGAAAATTTGAAACCCTGATTTTATAACGACTTTTCACGAGTCTCAAGCTTTTTGTGTGAACTATCTGTCAAGCGCTAAATCTCTCAAGTTCTAAGAGTTTACATGTTTGCTAGATTGTTAAGTTGTATTACATACTGTTCTTTTTTTGTGAGATTTCAATATTGTAAGTTAAACAAAAGCTCTTCTATTTAACAGAGTGTTGTGTTCTAGGAGTTCGGAAACATGCATTGTTTAAGTCCTGGTTGTACGAATGAGTTTGTGTAAACATTGTACTCAAACCAAATCTTTTAGCGAATATCCTTCTCAAGGTTGAGAAGAAGGGGTGACGTAAGAGAGTTTTCTCCGAACATCCATAAACAAACATTGTACCTTTTGTTCTTTTCTTTCTGAATCTTCCAACCTCTTTATCTACTGCTTCAATTCTAAACAAATATTTCCGCACTTGACTCTGTTAAGAGTTTGTGAAGACTTGCAAAGATTAGAAACAAATATTAACTTCTAACAGAGTTAATATCAAGGTTTCCCTTCTATTGTTGACTCCTTTCCTAACAAGTGCTATAAGAGAGAGGGTTTTTATTCTCAAGCAATCAGATATCATCATGTCTTTCGTTAACAAGCCTCCTATGTTCACTAATAAAGAGTATGATGATTGGAAGATTCGCATGCAAGTGCATCTGGCATCCCAAGATGATGACATGTGGTATGTTATTACCAATGGTCCTATAAAGATCTACAAACCCAGCTCATCCACCACTACTGCTGATGGCATTTCTCACCCGTTGAGAAGCCTCGACATGAGTGGACTTGATTCTGGTGGTTGCACTAGTAGAAACTTTATGTCTAAACTGATGAAGGACATCGAAGACAGAACTATAAGGAGATCCTAAACTTATTTAAATTTATGTCCTTGAACTATTTTATTTAATTATGAAATCTTTGAACTGATTTTTTCTGAAATTCTGCTCTTGACTAATTGCATTCCTTGACTTGATTATCAAATAGGAAAATTGACTAATACATGTTTAAGATACAATCATTCACTGGTTTTGATCATTTTTAGGATAAACACTCAAAAAGGGGGAAATTACTAGATATATATCACTAGTTTTAATAATTTATTCTATACAATTAAAGAGGGAGAAATTGTTAGATTAAAGTCGTTAATTAACATAGAATAATTAATCAACGTTATAAAACTAACGAGTTTTGACATAATAAAACTAAAGTGTTAGATTAAATTAATCCAAGACATCTACTATAATGAAACTACCGGGTTTTAATAATTTAGTTTAAATAATCAAAAAGGGAGAAATTATTAAGTTAAAGTCTTGTATTAATTCTAAGTGTATATATAAGACTAAGGCGTTTTAAATTGTTTATGTGTAGGGTCAAAGTGAAGAAATCCGGAACGAAAAGTTGTCCGGTAGTTGATCAAATTCGGTATTTGATCAACTTTAGTTTTCTGAAGATTCGCATCCGGTCTTCTGATCGGCTTCGATTGTGCAGAAACTCGTTTGATTTAGTTGTCCAGTAGTTGATCAAATTTGATATTTGATCAACTTTTGCTTCTTCAAAGTACTTCTGTTTTATGTTCACTTCTGTATTTTAGAAGTTCGTCCGGTGTTTTGTCCAAATCATTTTTTGGAGAAGCGCTTTTGGTTCTATGTTCACTTCGGTATTTTGTAGAAGCGCGTCAAATATTATGTTCGGCTCGACTTCTACTAAGCGCTTCTGGTTTTTCATGAATTTCGGTATTTTGCATAAGCGCATCCGGTATTATATTCGGCTCGGCTTCTGCTAAACACTCTTGGTTTTTCCTTCCGCTCAGATTTTGGTAAGGCGCTTTTGGTAGTTTGATCGGCTCGGCTTTTGCAAGGCGCATTCGGTATTTAACCAGTTCATTTTTATACAAGGCGCTTCCGGTATTCAACATGTTCAGTTTTATATAAGGCGTTTCTGGTAGTAACCAATTCGGTTTTATAGAAGGCGCATCTGGTATTTAACTAGTTCGATTTTGTACAAGACGTTTCCTGTATTTAATAAAATTTGGTATTTGATAAAATTCAGTTTTATGAAGCATTTCCGGTTCTTGATCAAATTCAGTATCTAATCAAGCATCCCTTATTGGTCGTTTAACACAGCAACTGAGCTAAACCTATAGAAGACTGCCATGTGTCAAACTATTTCAAATCTCATGTGATGTACGTTCCCAGTACACCACATTTCATTAATAAATATTTGACGCACTATGTTGGAAAAAATTAAGCAAAGATTTAATTAATTTTGTTAGATAAAATTAGATCGGTTAAATAAAACTTAACAAAAATAAATTCTTTGTGCAAGAACAGGCAAAGAACTCAACCGGTCAAATTACTCAACAGGTTAAGAAACTCAACCGGTCAAGCAATTAAATCGACCATGAAACTTGACCGCACAAGAAAGTCAAGATCGGTCAAATCAGAAGGCTGGAATCAATTAAACAGTCGGTCACTCAGAAGCCATGGAAAAACCGGAAGTCATCCGGTTAACATAAATAACCGACCAGCTGTCCGGTTAAACCAATTACACCGGAAGTCATCCGGTTAAGTCAAATGACCGACCAAGTACAAGAAGATACTTCAGGTATCTGTTGAGAATGATACCGAAGGAACAGACTGAATATTGCCATATTCATACAAGTCTGAGGAAAGTCTGCAGGCTGCAGAAGACCGTCCTACAAGATCATTGTACTTAAGGATAAATTAGAAAGTCAATCTTCCAAGTGCAGACAAATGTCCAACCGACAGTTGTCATATTGAGTAAAAGACAAACCTAGCCGGTTTGACCTACACACTGGAAGACTAGACCGCCAGGTCTGAATCAATGAACCTCTTCTCAACCAATCAGATTCAAGGAAATGAAATGTGACCGTTGGCACATTTCACCTATAAAAGAAGGAGCTAAAGAGGAATAAATGCGGGTTACAAGTTCTGAATTTTCTATAGCCTAAGAAAAAGATTGTGTTCTATCTCTAGAAAAGCTTAAGCGCTTATTTGAAGTGTATTCTACAATTTCGGTTAAAATTGTACGGGTGTTATCGAGCAGGAAATAAGTCTCGATCGGATTGTTTGTATTCCTTAGTGAATATCCTTCTCGCGGTTTCGAGAGGAAGGGGTGACGTAGGAGTTTTATCTCTGAACATCCATAAAAACTTGTTTTGTTATTTACTTTCTGCCTGATTTACTTTCTAACCAATCTGCACTAACCTACTAATACCGCTCCAACCGAATTACTAAGTTCCAAAACCGACCCAGCAATCTCCAAACCTGTCTTATTCAAATCCGGTTCTACCTATCTCGTGTGTGTGCTGCTTCAACCTGAAACAAACCACTTCCGCGCTTGAACTTTGTTCAAAGGTTTGTGACAGTTTGTGTAGTATTGAAACCCCGGTATTAATCTTTAACCGGATTAATCACCACCCTTTGAGTGAGACGCGATAACCGGCCAACCCCGATCCCCCAGCCGCGATCTAGATCCTAACAATTGGTATCAGAGTAGTTAGTTTCAATACTCAAGCAAGCATGTCGTTCAATAGGCCCCCAATGCTAGAAGGTGACGACTTTGCCAACTGGAAGGCACGCATGCACCTGCATTTAATCACCATGTATGACGAGATGCAGTTCATCATAGTCGAAGGACCGATAATAATTGATAAAGACAAAAAGGACTGGACAACTGAAGATAGGAGAAGAAACAATCTGGATAACCATGCCAGAAACCGCATCTCCAACGGTTTGGGCAGAAACACGTACTGCAATGTCAGAGATTGCAAAACAGCAAAGGAAACATGGGAAGCGACGATTCAGATTCATGAGGGAAATGAAAGAACCAAGGAAAATAAGATAATGGTAGCTACTCAGAAGTTTGAAAACATCAAGATGAGACCGGGAGAAACAATGAGAGAATACAGTGACCGGTTCACAGGTGTGATAGACGAGCTAGAAACTCTTGGCAAGAGGTATGACAACAAGGAAGTCATCATGAAAGCGTTAAGATCTCTTCCAAGTGCATGGGATACAAAGACAATGGTGATGAGGGAATCAAACTGCTTAAGCAAGATTAATCTACACGATGTATTCGAAGATCTTAAGACATATGAGTTTGAAATGAGATCTAGGACTAAAGAAGAAGTCTCAGCCTCAACCTCAAACAGAGCATTGATCACATCCACAGAACCTGTTGCACCTGCACCGATCAGAACCGCTGAACAGTTTACCGAGGATTCCATGGCAATACTTGCACAGAAATTTGGGAGATTCATGAAGAGAAGCCAACCGACAAGAAATAACTATAACTATGGTGATAAGTCTAATGTAAGATGTTATAACTGCAACTGTTTGGGACATTTCAAGTGGGAATGCAGAAAAACCAAGGAGGGATGACCGGAAACCGGACAATCAGAATAACCGAAATAACTATCAACAAACCGGTGAAGGAATTGAGGTTCAGAAAGCACTGATAGCCGATGACGGAGGAAGCTTATGGGCTCACAGTGACAGTGATGATGAACTCACATGCCTCATGGCAAACGAGGAACATGTATTTGACTCTCCTTGTGAAGAATTTACTAAAGATGAGTTATATAATGCATTGAATGATATGGTAGTAGAGTATAAGAATCTATTAACTCTATTACCTAATCAATTCAACCTTAGAACCGTCCCTATAGTACCTACCTTGACCGAACCAAAGACCATACAACCTGATGAAGCTCCTACCCTAGAAACCGAGGCAACAATTGAACTACACTCTGAGACCGAACAGCTCAAGGTGACAGTTCAAGAGCTGACCGAAGAGAAAAATGCCCGACTCCAGTATAGAATGGCCGCATGGAAAAGATCTAGTGAAATGGTAAGCAAAATGTGTAGTTATAAAAGACATCCTACTTGCATGTTTGGTCTAGGATACAAAAACAATAAATCCAAAAACCAAAAACACTTCGACAAAATGAGGCTCACAATGGATAATCTTCCCTTTGTAAGTTTTGTCAGAAGTTCCTTAATCGTTGAAGAGGAACTAAGTGCCTATTATACGAAAGACAAACTAACCTATGTAGGTCCAACCGATTTTGAAAAATGGCTTCACCCTGAGAAAAGGAAAGTCAACCGGTTCAAAAATAGGCAAGCCAACCCACAACCACATAGGACAAACCAAAAATCATCCTCACATAAGGCCTTCTTAGGAAAGCAGAAAGACTCAAAACCGAGTGCAGGAAAATTAGTTAAGACATTAAATAGGAAAGCTATCCGGTTTGTCAAAGTCTGGATACCTAAGGGACTAATCGCTTGTGGACCCAAGTAAATGTGGGTACCAAATAGTTGTAAATATGTATATTTTACAGGATATAAAGAAACTGCTAGGAAACTATGAATGGTACTTGGATAGCGGTTGCTCCAGGCATATGACCGGAAACAACAAACTTCTAACCTACATCAGAATAGAAACCGGTGCATTAATCACTTTCGGTGACAACTCAAAAGGTAGAACCGTGGGCAATGGTAAGATTGTCCATGGTAACTTGACAATTGATAATGTACTCTTAATCGAAAACCTACGTTTTAACCTGTTAAGCATTAGTCAAATGTGTGATGCTGGATACACTGTAGAATTTCTTAAAGATGCATTCTTAGTTAAAAACTCTCAAAGTATTACACTGCTAACCGTAAATAGGTTAGGAAACATCTACAAGGTAGATTGGAAAAATAAAGTAGAATATCCTATATGCATGATAGCTAAAACTAATCAAACCTGGCTGTGACATAAAAGACTAAACCACTTAAACATGAAAACCTTAAACTATATCCGCGATAAAAAGTTAGTTGACGGAATTCCTGACATAGTGTTTAATAAGGATAAAGTATGTTCATCATGTCAAATGGGTAAGCAAACTAAGTCAACCTTTAAGAGTAAAGGACACATTCAATCTAACCGATGCTTAGATCTTCTTCACATGGATTTATTTGGACCGATTAAGGTCGTCAGCCTAGGAAGTATGCTCTACACTATGGTAGTTTTTGATGATTATTTTAGGTATACATGGGTAATATTCTTACCATCTAAACGTGAAACCGCATCAAATTTGATCACACTGCTTAAACGTTTGCAAAATGAAAAATCAACACGCATTAATAGCATTAGAAGTGATAGAGGAACTGAATTTACAAATAGTACTCTAAATGCATTTCTTGATGAATCCAATATTAGACACGAGTTGTCTAGTGCTAGGACTCCATGATAGCCGATTCGGGTATTGCCTGGCCAAGAGAAAAACTGAACTCTCAAGGAAGCCGCATAGTCCATGATAACCGATTCGGGTATTGCCCAGAAATTCTGGGCTGAAGCTATTAACACCGCATGTCATACACAAAACCGGTCTCTGATCAACAAGTTTCACAACAAAACACCTTATGAGGTATACTTTGATAGGGTTCCTAACCTTAAGTATCTTAAGATTTTCGGTTGTAAATGCTACATTCACATAAATGGCAAAACTTATCTATCTGCTTTCTATGCAAAATCCGATATTGGGATCATGCTAGGTTACTCAGCAGTTAGTAAAGCATATAGAGTATATAACACTAGAACCTTAACCGTGGAGGAATCACTTCATGTTCTTTTTTGATGAATCGGTTGAAAGCAACACTACATCATGCTTTGATCTACACAACAGATTGGAAAATAACAATATGCATTCTGATAGTGAAGATGAGATTCCTGTTTTTAGGCGGTTTGTCAATGACCAAATGGGTAATGATGAAACCCATCCGGATCAAGCTGTCCCACGACAGGAAGCTGACACTTCGGTTCAAACCGAGGAAATCGGTCGGTCTGACACTCCTGTTCAGCCTACCGATATGTCTAGCCTTGATCAAGTAAACGGTGATTTGGTAGACACTCCTGAACCGAATCTCAAAAGAAACACAAATCATCCTCCTGAGCTAATTATAGGTGACCCTTCAGAACCCGTTCGAACTAGGCGACAAATCCTGGAGGAATACTTTAATTCCGCTTTTATATCCCAGATTGAGCCGAAAAGAGTGGATGAAGTATTGTGAGATCCGGAATGGATCTTGGGAATGCAAGAAGAGTTAAACCAGTTTGAGAGTAACAAAGTCTGGTACCTAGTCCCTAGACCAAAAGATTAACCGGTCATAAGCACAAGATGGGTATTTAGAAATAAACTCAATGAAGACGGTTTGGTCATGGGGAACAAAGCCAGATTAGTGGCACAAGGATATAAACAGGAAGAAGGTATTGATTTTGAATAATCATTTGCTTCTGTAGCTAGGATTGAATCTATTAGGATTTTTCTAGCTTTTGCTGCATTCAAAAACTTTAAAGTTTTTCAAATGGATGTTAAAAGTGCATTTTTGAATGGTGACCTACGTGAAGAAGTATATGTTGAACAACCACTAGGTTTCAAAAATGCTGAACTGCCCAATCATGTATACCGGTTAAACAAAGCTTTATACGGTCTAAAGCAAGCTCCTTGAGCCTGATATGACACACTAACCGCATTCTTGTTAAAACATGATTTCACCATCGGTTCGGTGGACAAAACATTATTTAAGTTTGAGAAAAATGAACATATCCTACTTGTTCAAATATATGTAGATGATATCATCTTCGGTTCAACCGATCCTAAGCTATGCGATAAATTCTCAACCCTGATGACTAACAAATTTGAAATGAGTATGATGGGAGAATTAAGTTTCTTCCTAAGTCTTCAGGTTAAACAACTCAAAGAAGGAACTTTCATAAGCCAACCCAAGTATACTAAGGAACTTTTAAAGAAATTTGGGATGGACACGTGCTCCTTAGCCGCGACTCCAATGAGCTCATCGGTCAAACTGGACAAGGATGATGACGGTCAAACCTGACAGCTTACCGAGGAATCATCGGTTCTCTCCTATACCTGACAGCAAGTAGACCGGATATACTATTTGCGGTCGGTGTGTGTGGAAGATTCCAGACCAATCCAAAACAGTCTCACTACACAGCCGCAAAGCGAATCTTGAAATACATAAAGGGAACTCCTGAAGTCGGTTTGTGGTATCCAAAGGACTCATCTTTTAACCTCACAAGTTACTCAGATGCAGATTACGTAGGTTGGAAGGTTGATAGAAAAAGCACCAGCGGAACATGCCAATTCCTAGGTGATCGGCTCATTTCATGGCACAGTAAGAAACAAACATTTGTGGCCACGTCAACCGCAGAAGCTGAATACCTGGCAGCCGGAAGTTGTTGTTCACAACTTCTTTGGATCCAACAACAATTGAAGGATTTCGGTATCACAGCTGAAGAGTCTCCTATTTTCTGTGATAACACAAGTGCCATAGCAATCACCTACAATCTGGTTCTACATTCTAGAACCAAGCACATTGACATAAGGCACCACTTCATTCGGGAACATGTCATGCTAAAGCATATCCGGTTGAAATACGTATCAACAGAACAACAAGTAGCCGATATCTTCACAAAGCCCCTGCAGGAAGCTAGGTTTTCTCAATTCAGACTCACACTCGGTTTGACCGATATTAATCAACTTATTCCTAAAAATGCTTAAAAGGGAAATCGGTTTGGACAGACAAAACCGGTAGTTCCTCCTAAACTGTCGGATTCCAAATTTCCCAAGTTATCTATGGAAGAACCGCTTCGTCTATCAGTTAGAGTAAACCGACAAGTTACTTAGTGAATGCACCAAATAACCGCATCGAGACGAATGACTGAAGACCAACCGGTTTGGAAGTAATTTACTTCGGATTATTTGGCTTCCAAAAAAAAGTGGAATAATTATCTGTGTTTAAAAGTATCTGTTCTGAAAAATTGCCTTTTCAAAGTAAAACGGTCATACCGAAAAAGACGTGAAGATATGATACCTTTCATCGTCCAGGCCTATGACCCACATCCTAGGTTGTAGACATGCTTATTTCATGCAAAATGTTTTATCCTATGGATAATAGACATCATTACCTGCAACACACTGGATAATGAGATCATCCCTCCACTAATATATAAGTTAGGCAAACCTTAAACAAAACAATCACAAAATACAACTCATTCTCTTACTAAGACAAAATGTCTCAGTTTCCAAACATCCTTCAAGTAGATTTCGATTCTGCTCAAGGCACTGAGCATTATTAGGTCTTCAAGATGATTAAGTCACTTGAAGACACCTGTCTCAAACACTTTCTAGATGACAAACATGTCATCTTTCTGGAATCTGTCATGGAATTCTTTTACAATGCCAGGGTTTTTCAAGGTACTCCTCACTTTGACACCCACATTCAGAGCTGTCTACTTTTGGAACTTGGGGTTCTGCTCTGTCTAGGAGAAGGGTTGAACCAAGCCCAGGTCATCACCAAAGAGGTCACCGACTCATTCTATGAGCGGTTTGAGAAGGCCTGGAAGAGGAGGAACCGCCATCTCAACTCATTCAACAACTAAGTCACTCCTTCCTACAACCGGTTATTTTGATGTACGCACCAGTTGTATCTCTGTTCAACTCTATTATGATCATTTTGGCTTGGTTTACGTTATCTTCGGTTTTAATCATTTACTTTTCCGGTTTCTTGTAGTATCCGTCATTAATGAAAAGTAACTTTAAACTTCCAACTACATGAGTAATCGCTATCCAACTAACTTGGTTACTTTTGAACTAGACTCCTTACCTCGATCTCCACATCCGGTTAAAAGTAACTCCTTCCCAAGGAGTTTTGGAAACATAAATATTCTATTCATTAATAAGACAAAACTGATCTTCAACATTAAATGCTGATATTTTCCATCCAAATTCGGATCTATATAAGGAACCCCCATCTTATCAACTTAACACATCTCAAAACAAAAATTCTTGAACTTCCTCTCTCTTGGAAAAATTTGCAATCATGCCGAGCCAAACTCTAAGGAACTTATTGAGCATCGATTTCGACTCTTGCATAGAACACTGGGATCTGGAAACCAAGGAACTCATGTTTGAGTCCCTGATCGACACCGGTCTTCGGAATTTTCTCGAAGAATCCAGACCCATACTCCTTCGAGACGTCATCAACTTCTTTAGAAATTCCTCTATAAGAGGAAATTTCATTGTTTCCACTGTGAGAGACCACACCTTCTGGCTGGATGAAACCAAACTTGCGCAAACATTCAATCTGCCCACTAAAGGGTTTTCCGACTTCCCAACCCAGGTGGGAAGCGCCGCAACCGATTCTTCAGAAATGTTCTCCGGAATCGATGTACCGGTGGAGAACTACGGGCTGAAAACCCGCATTGCCCACCACATCCAACTCCTCCACAAGATTGTCAACCGATCCATCATTTGTCAATCTCCGAACCAACGCTTCTTTAAGAGAGTGTTTGACATGATGACCTACATTGTTAGCAATACGCCTATCAATTGGTCATCGGTCATTTTCCAAAATCTGAGGACTATGGTGGAGACCAAGAAAGGTCTCGGTTACGCTCCTCACCTAAGCTCTCCAAGATAGTCATTACATATGTTGTAATTTCATTTCCTATGCATTCTAAACCGATAAATGAATCGGTTTTTATCTTGTATCTTTCATTTCAATGAATATCTATTTCAGCTTGATAACCGGGTCAATAATTGCAAATATTCATTCCATCTATCTAACCGGTTAAAATCATTAAACTGCTTCGTTGAAAAATCCGGTCAAAATCAAAAAGTAGAACCGAAACATCACGGTTCTTGAATAAACGGTTAAAAAGAAGAACCGCTTCATCAAAGGTTAAAATACCGAAATCAAAAGACCGCTCAAAGTCTTCGGAGGGAAATTTCCCGCCCATGGTTTCCCGTCGATCTTTTCCCGCCCATGGCTTTCCCGCCTATGGCTTTCCCGCCTTCGGTTTGCCGCTTTCGGTTTGCCGCCCATGGTTTCCTGCTCACTTCCTTTGGAGGGAAAATTCCCGCCTAATTCATGATGGGACGGTTTGCGACGGTTGGAATTCCAATCCGCAACTATAAATAGGGTCCTTAGTCATTTTATTTCATTCTTACGCGAATCAGCTTTCTCTCTCTAGCTCTCAACTTCCTCAAACTCTAAAACTCCTTATTCTCTTGCTCTTTCGGTTCGATTATCCAGAATGGGTCGTGATTCTGTACTATTCAAACATATCCTCCAGGTCGACTTTGAGGAAATCCGGGCAAACGGTTCGGCTCCGGCAAAGCAGGTCTTATCCCGGATCTCCGAGTCCGGCCTCGAATACTTTCTAGGCGGTCCATTTATTTTATACCAGGAAGCGGTTGAGGAATTTTTCCAAACCGCATCTATCACCGGAAGATCAATAGTTGCAGAAATCGGCGGTCAGCAGCTCGAACTAACAGAGGAGTCGGTTGCAGAAATCCTACAACTACCATTAGAAGGAAGCAACTTCTCGGCGGCTTTAGATGGAGAGTCCTTCGAGGCATCTTTCCAGGTTCTCTCGGAGACCGCGGTACCTATTGAAATCTCCGGAAAGAAATCATCTCTTCGACCGGAGTACCGACCGCTATGTGATATTTTCACAAAATCGGTCCAAGCAAGGGGGGGAAACTATGACAGTCTCACCCGAGCGAAGATCGAGATGCTTGCCTGTTTAGTCAACGGCATCAGAATAAACTGGGCAAAGGTTATTTTCAACAACCTATGTGAAATGGTGGATCCGGCTTCCACTCGGTCATGGGGATATGCCATCCCACTTGGGAAAATCATGCGCCACTTCAACATCAATACCGGCCCTGGTGTCCTCCTCTCATCCCGCAAAATAATAAAGTCTAAGCAATTCAAGGAGAGGAACAACAAAAGGAAGGCCTCCGGCTCTACGGGTGGCCGAAAGAAGAAGGCAGCCGGTATGAAAGCAGCTCCGGTCAGAGAAAAATCCGGAAGCAAGAAGGAAAGACAACCAATTAGATCGGCTGATCCGCGGTCAGACACCCCAAACGATGAGGATTCGGCTTCCAGCTCTGACCGAACCTTCTCGCAAAATACCGGAGGAGATCAATCCGGTAAAGCGAAAGGACCGATAGTCGAGGAACAATCGGTCAGTCTTGACAATGCTGATACCGGTGCAGACGACCTTGGGGAAGAAGATGTTCACGTTGACGACAACACCCAGGAGATGGCCTAGAATCTCGTGAACAAAATCATGGACGAAATACATCAAGAAGCTAACGCGGCATCCGAAGTATTCTGTCAATGGATGCGGCACCGACATCAGATCTTCTATAAAAACATGCTACCGGATCTCACCGTTAGCGAAAAATTTGAAAAGTTGATGGAGATGGAGGAAGAGGTCATCAACCTCACAAAGGCTCAAGATGTCAACACCGCCTTAGACCGATACGCAATAGTAGAACCGCGTGCTCGGTTACAAAAGCTCACCGAACACATTCAACGCCTTAAAGAAAAGTATACTCCGGGAACACCGAATTCTCAACTACAACTCTTGGTGTTGGAGTTGCTTGCGGTCAAGGAAAGGGAGCTGACCGAGGAAGTGGCGCGGCTTGAAGCGGTGCCCGAACATCAAGATACAACGAACTCACCGCCTCCTGAGAATGTTGGCGGTCAGAATCTGACCGATGAAGAGCTATCATCTCCTCCACCAGATCAGACGATCAACATGACCGAAGTCAGGACAGAGACACCTCTCACCGACCATCGAGCATCTGCTCAAACCAGGGATTCGGAACCGGTCATAACGGAAGAGAGGGTCAAAACTCTCATTGAAGAATTTGTCAACGACGCGGTTCGGCCATGAAAGAAATAATTAAAGAAAACCATTGTTCAAGCAGTCAAGATAGCCGAGACAACAAAGGATGATCTTGGCGAGGCGGTCAAGCGGATCACGTCAGTTGAAACAAACTACGGTAATACGGATTAACTGTACGACACTCATCTTGAGCGAACCAAAGCATTGGAAGATATGACTCCGAAGTTGGTGGATGACCTCGCTTCGGTCAGCCAAAAAGTAGTCGATTGGGAACGGTTTCAAGAAAAGACCGATCAAAAGTTGACAAAGGTCGAGGAGGATCTAGCGAATTCAAGTGCCCAAGCCGGCTCAACACTTGACATGGTAATAATTCTTGAAGAAAAGAATATGACCCTTGATGAAAAGAATGCCAAGTTTGAAGCCGATCTCAAGGCGGTCACCGAACAGGTGGCATAATTAATAAAGGCTAAGCTGGTTACTGATAAGACACTTGTGGAGGCAAATGCTCTGGCGGCTAAGAAGCTCCAGGATGACCTGGACGAGCAGACCCGGATACAGAAGGAAGCGGCATGGACTGATGCGAACATAGCCGAACATATGCGAAACTTAGCGGCCAACGCACCGGCCATCGCAAAGACCATAGTGGTTCAACAAGCCGAAGATGCCAACCGGCTACGGGCTCAACAAGAAATGTACAACAATTTCGCCAAGGCTCACAAGAAGTCCATGGCGGTTGCTTCCTCTTCTGTTCCGGTCACACGTAAAAGGAAAGTTGCTTCGAAAAAGGCACAAATCTCCGGACTATTGAACAGAGTCACCGACACAATTATTGACCCTCCACCTAACCCGGTTTTGCAAACTGAGGATGATTTCGAAGAAGATGTCCAGCCGCAACTCAGAAGACATCGGGTTTTAAATGCGGTTCCAATCAGAACGATCGGTCAACCGTTCTCTCCTCATACCAGCACCTCAGGCGGTCAAGGTCCCTCTACAAGGCCGGCTCAAGCGGACAAGGGAAATTCAGACGATGAACTGCTGGACCTTTTCCTGCCGTCCAAATCGAAGAAATAGGGGCTTCATTTACTATCTTTACTTATGTTTATTTCGGTTATCATATATATAGTATTTTGCCTTAGCATATTTCTTATAAATATAAAGTGATTTTTGGAAATCGGCCTACATTTGCATTCTTACATTATTTTGAATATTTTAAATAAAATAATCAAAAAGGGAGAAATTGATAAGATTAAAGATAAAATTTTTCAAAATTTTTCTCAAAATTTTCCAAAATATTTCGAAAAATTCTCCCAAGTCAGTTTCCAAAAACCCGGCAAAAAAAATTCTTAAAAACAAAACCGGCCTACATTTGCATTCTTACATGATTTTGAATATTTTAAATAAAATAATTAAAAGGGAGAAATTGTTAGATAAATTTAGATCGGTTAAATAAAACTTAACAAAAACAAATTCTTTGTGCATGAACAAGTAAAGAACTCAACCGGTCAAATTACTCAACCGGTTAAGAAACTCAACCGGTCAAGCAATTAAACCGACCAAGAAACTTGACCGCACAAGAAAGTCAAAATCGGTCAAATTAGAAGGCCAGAATCAATTAAACAGTCGGTCACTCAGAAGCCATGGAAAAACCGGAAGTCATCCGGTTAACATAAATAACCGACCAGCATGAAAAGACACTTCGGGTATATGTTGAGAATGATACCGAAGGAACAGACTGAATATTGCCATGAAAGTCTGCAAGCTGCAGAAGACCGTCCTACAAGATCTTTCTACTTAAGGATAAATCAGAAAGGCAATCTTCCAAGTACAAACAACTGTCCAACCGACAATTGCCATATTGAGTAAAAGACAAACCTAGCCGGTTTGACCTACACACTAGAAGACTAGACCGCCAGGTCTGAATCAATGAACCTCTGCTCAACCAATCAGATGCAAGGAAATGAAATGTGACCGTTGGCACATTTCACCTATAAAAGAATGAGCTGAAGAGGAATAAATGCGGGTTACAAGTTCTGAATTTTCTACGGCCTAAGAAAAAGATTGTGTTCTATCTCTAGAAAAGCTTAAGCGCTTATTTGAAGTGTATTCTACAATTTCGGTTAAAATTGTACGGGTGTTATTGAGCAGGAAATAAGTCTCGATCGGATTGTTTGTATTCCTTAGTGAATATCCTTCTCGCGGTTTCGTGAGGAAGGGGTGACGTAGGAGTTTTATCTCCGAACATCCATAAAACCTGTCTTGTTATTTACTTTCTACCTGATTTACTTTATAACCAATCTGCACTAACTTACTAATACCGCTCCAACCGAATTACTAAGTTCCAAAACCGACCCAGCAATCTTCAAACCTGTCTTATTCAAATCCGGTTCTGCCTATCTCGTGTGTGTGCTGCTTCAACCTGAAACAAACCACTTCCGCGCTTGAACTTTGTTCAAGGTTTGTGACAGTTTGTGTAGTATTTGAAACCCCGGTATTAATCTTTAACCGGATTAATCACCACCCTTTGAGTGAGACGCGTTAACCGGCCAACCCCGGTCCCCCAGCCGCGATCTAGATCCTAACAAACTTAGAAGAAATTGTTGGGAAAATTAAGTAAATAGTTAATTAAACGAAAATTGTTGGAATATTAAACAACTAAGTTTGATAATGTTTAAATATGAATAAAGCAAAGCTATCAAATTGTTTATGTGCAGGTGCATCAAATTTGACTAACTTAGATGTGGTCTAAGTAGACTAATTAGACGTATTACGTAGTTAGACGTTGTAGTGTAACAAATACGTAGTTAGATGTCGTAGTCTAACAGATACGTAGTTAGACGTCGCAGTCTAACAAATACGTAGTAAGAAGTTGGGGTCTAACTCCATTAGACGTGGTAGCTTAATGGGTAACGTAGTTAGAAGTTGGCGTCTAACTCCTTTAAACAAGTCTGAAGTGATACGTAGTTAGACGTCGCAGTCTAACTCCATTAGACGTGGAAGTCTAATGTGTAACATAGTTAGACGTTGGCGTCTAATTCCTTCAGACAAGTCTGAAGTGATACGTAGTTAGACGCCGCAGTCTAACGGATATGTAGTTAGACATTGAGGTCTAACTCCATTATACGTGGTAGTCTAATGGGTAACGTAATTAAACGTTGACGTCTAACTCCTTCAGACAAGTCTGAAGTGATATGTAGTTAGACGTCGCAGTCTAACGGATATATAGTTAGACTTTGAGGTCTAACTCCATTAGACGTGGTAGTCTAATGGGTAACATAGTTAGACGTTGACGTCTAACTCCTTCAGACAAGTATGAAGGGATACATAGTTAGACGTTCAAGTCTAACTCCATTAGATTTGTCGGTCTAATGGAACACGCTATTAGACGTTGACGTCTAACTCCGTTAAACTAGGCAGTCTAATGGAGCACGTCTAATGCCTCGCTTCAGTAGGCGCTTGAAGTTAGAATATGTCTACCCATGATCAACTAGTTGTTTGCTACTCTACTCCACTCACTCTTGTGCAGTCCGACAAGCCAGTTAATTGAATCAAATGAACGAACACCACGTACGCGAATGTCCTTCCAATGGTTTTTCCAGTACAAGACAATATCAGAGAAGATATTCGGCGCACTATCAGTTCGGTATGGCCACGATCTATTAGAGTCTGATGTACTCTTTTCCTTTGAGCGACCTTTCAATCGATTCTTCCAACGTGTCCATGAAGAAGATTCGACTGTTAGTGTCCTTCTACTACAAATAGATGCTCAAGGATAACGGTCAAATCATTGTTTACTTTACTCACATTACTGTCTTACAGAATGACTCTTGCACTTCCAAGTTCAAGAGAGAAAGAATCAAAACAACGTCTAACTAAGAGATATTGTTCATAATATTGTAAGTTAAATAAATGTTGTTCTGTTCAACATAGTGTTAGCTTGTGTAGTAAACTATATTTGATTCAAAAAGTTTAGTGAAATCCTTCGGTTGTGGAAGAATGGGTGACGTCTGAGTGTTTGTTCCGAGCATCCATAAAAAACTTGTTGTGTTCTTAACTTTCTGTCTTTCATCTTTCATTGGTTCAAGCTTAAAATCCGACGAACACTTCGGCCCTTAAATCTGTTTCAAGAGTTCGAAGGATTTGCAAAGAATAGCAATAAATTTTAACTTCTAACAGAGTTAAAATTGAATCGTTTATCATAAGTTGTTAACAATAGTCATACCCTATTCTCTATTAGAAACACTCATCCTATCACACTATCTTCATCTAGTACATCCACGATCAAAAGCATATTCTCTGATGTACTACCCTGTCACACATCCACACGAAATAGGACAAATGTCTTTTGAAGCAAATGTGGTTGTTGAGATGTTATCTATTTAAGAAGAAGTTGGAGGGCAATTCGCACCAAAGTTTTATCACGATTTGTTCATGAATCTCAAGCATTTTGTGTGAACTATCTATCAAGCGCTCAAGCTCTCAAGTTTAAGAGTTTACAAGTTTTCTAGATTGTCAAAATGTAATACATAATGTTCTTTTTGTGTGAGATTTCATTATTGTAAGTTAAATAGATGATGTTCTATTTAATAAAGTGTTGTGTGCTAGGAGTTCTGAAACAGACATTGTCTAAGTCCTGGTTGTGCAACTGGGTTTGTGTAAGCGTTGTACTCAAACCAAATCTTATAGTGAATATACTTCTCAAGGTTGAGAAGAAGGTGTGACATAGGAGAGTTTGCTCCAAACATCCATAAACAAACTTTGTGTCTTGTGTTCTTTCATTTTTGAATCTTCCTATTCTTTTTCTAACGTTTAAGTCTAAACAAACATTTCCGCACTTGACTCCGTTCAAGAGTTTGTGAAGTCTTGCAAATAATAGAAACAAATATTATCTTCTAACAGAGATAATATCAAACGAAGGTTTTCGCGGTTAACAATACTTGGTGAACCCCCTGATATTGTTGACTCCTTTCCTAACAGTAATATTTGGCTGAACTCTGTTATCAAATTTTTAGTGTGTTCTTTCATTTGTTTGTATTTTAATTCTTTTACTTTTCCCCAACAAGTGGTATCAGAGTCGAAGGTTCGTTCTTAGCATGGCAACTGAGTATTCAAAAGAGGCATCAATACCTTCGCCTTGCGGTGGAAATATTTGATGGAACTAGGCATTTCAACATGTGGAAATGTGAGGTTCTAGATTGTCTTTATCAATAGGGTATAGATATTTCTATTGAGGTTAGAAAAAAATATAGCATAGAAGAAAAAAATGGATTATCGCGAATCGATCGTGCCTATATAGAGAGCAGAAGTATGTCGTGAAGAGTAAAACTTTTGCACATAAACTATGGAAAGCATTGTAGGACAAATTTCTAAACAAGAGTGGTCAAAATAAGCTCCTTATGAAGAAGCGTTTGTTCTGATTTGATTACTAGTTAGGTACTAGCATTAATGAACACATCACTAAGCTTAATCAATTAGTATCAGATATTTTTAAATCTTGGTGTAAAATTTGACGATGAAGATATGGCCTTGATGTTGTTATTGTCCCTTCCTAATGAATTTGTACATTTAGAAGCATCGTTACTTCATGGAAAGGGTAATGTAACTCTTGATATGGTAAGTTATGTTTTATATAGTCACGAATTGAGAAAATAGGATAAGAGGAAAAAAATAGTTACAATACATGAAACATTGGTGGTTAGATCCAAAATAAATCAAAATGGAAAGGATTAAGATCCAAAAGTAGAGTTGCAAAAGATGAATGTACTTTTTTCGTGAGAAAGGACAATGGAAGATTAACTGCCCAAAGTTGAAGAAGAAAGAGAAAGATTCTGAAGATACAAATGTTGCAGAAACATATGTGATGTCGATTCAGAATGTTCTTTCTCAATGTCACACACAACATCACATTATGACGCGTGAATATTAGACTCAACTAGCACTTATCATATGACACCAGTTCGAGAGTGGTTCTTTGACTTCAAAAAACTAGATGGTGGAGTTGTTTACATGAGATATGTTAATACATGTAAATAAAATAGATAGATTCAATAAATATGAGAAATGATGATGGATCTACTAGAATTATCAAAGATTTTCGGTACATAACGAATATGAATAGGAATCTAATTTCTTTGGGGGCCTTGGAGTCAAAAGACATAAATGTGAGAATAGAAAAATGAATTTTTAAGGTAATCTCTAAAGTTCTAGTGATATTGAAAGCTATTATGAAAAGTAATGATTTGTATTATTATCAAGGTAGTATAATTAATGGGATAGCAGTAGTTATATTAACTTTAGGCAGAAGTAGGAAATCAGAGACAACAAAGCTATGGCATATGCTATTGGGACATGCTAGTGAGAAATCTATGCAAACTCTAGTTAATTAAGGATTTCTGAAAGGTACAAAAGTTTATAAATTAGAGTTTTGTGAATATTGTGTTCTAGAAAAAAAGGCAAGTAAAATTTGGCACTACTATCCATAACACCAAGGATATTTTGGACTATGTGCACTCAGATGTTTAAAGGACTTGCCAAGATCCCATTTCTTGGAGGTAGACATTACTTTGTTACTTTTGTTGACGATTTTCATGAAGAGTATGGGTGTTTATTATGAAGAAAAAATAAGAAGTTTTTGCGATTTTTCTTTAATGAAAAACTCAAGTTGAAAACAAGATATGAAGAAAGATAAATTCTACGAACTGATGATGGTGGAGAATAAAAGATTGGTCAATTCCAGAAATTATATCATGAGTGTGGCATAGTTCAACACTTCACTGTCAGAAAAACACCACATAAGAGTTGATTATCGGAATGTATGAACATAATATTGGTAGAGAAAGTTCGTTGTATGTTGTTTAATGTTGGGTTATACATGAAATTTGGTTAGAATATTTGTCATACGCTCAACATTTGATAAATCGCCTACCATCATCTACAATTGGTGGAAGACTCCATTAGAGGTAAGGTCTAGAAAACATGCCACTGATTATGATTCTTTGCATATTTTTGATTCTACAACATATTATTATGTAGTTGAATCAAAGTTATATCCACGAGGAGAGAAGGCTCTCTTTATGAGATTTACTATTAGAGTTAAAGAATGTCGCCTCTAGTGTTTGGATTAAAAGAAAACAAATTTCAATAGAGATATTATATTTGACAATTATTAAATGTTGAATAAGGTAACACCAAACAAGATTGATTGTACACCCAATTACAAGTGACTCTCCAATGACATATGTAAAGTCAAATGACGTAGAGGTTCCGATCCAAGAACCTTCAGACAACGTGAATCAATTGCTGTGAACTGACCAAAATAAGTTATTCAAAAACTAGGTCGGTTTGCTGACATTGCGGCCTATGCATTTATAGTCGTAGTGTTGTTTCATCCACCTTTTCAGATGTTAGTCGAAGTACTGAAAATAGAAATTTGAAAGTTGTTATGGAAGATGAGATGCAATATTTTCAGAAAATGAGACATGAAAATTGACGCATCCACTAAAAGGAAAGAAGGCTATTGGTTGTAAATGTATATTTTTCTATGAAAGAAGGATTTTCTGGAAAAAAATTGATATTCGCTACAAGGAAAAATCTGTAGATAAAGAATACTCTTAGAAGGAAGGACTTGATTATAATGAGTTATTTTCTCATTTTGTTAAACATTCTTCTATTAGAATTTTTTTGGCCTTGTAGAGCATATAAATTTGGAGCTAGCTCAACTAGATGTGAAGACCGCGGTCCTACATAGTCATTTGATTGAGGAAATCTACATTTATCAACCAAATGAATTCAAAGTTGTTGATAAAGAAAATTGAGTTTACAAGTTGAAAAAATCATTGTACGAGTTGAATAATTCACCGAGATAATAGTACAAACGACTTGATAAGTTTATGATGGAGCACAAATACACAAGAAGTAGATTAAATTCCTGTGTGTATTTTTGCAAACTGCAAGATGAGTCTTGTATCTATCCACTCTTGTACATTAATGATATATTCATACCATCAAAGAGCCAATATAAAATTGAAAAATTAAAGGCATAATTGAGTAAAGATTTCGAGATGAAAGATGTGGAAAAAACCAAATTTAAACTTTGTTTGGATTTGGTAAACATCTTCCGCATTTGAGTCAGCGCTGAAAAACGTCAATAGAAACACTTAAGAACTATTTTTTATAATGAAGATTTGTATTGAATAGTGTGACAAGGTGAAGATTTGTTGTTTTTTGGTACAATTAGAATCCCACATTGGAAGATGATTGGGAGTGAGATAATTTTCTTAGTATATAAAAAAAACACTCTTCACAATTAGAACCCACATTGAAGGATGATGGGAGTTGGAGAAGTTTCTTAGTTTCATGCATCGATACTTCTCAATCATGGCTTCTTCGAATCTAAGGTAGTCTCAAATTCTTGTCATATTCCCTTGTCATCTCTTGGGAAGGGTTGTGCACTAGTATGTAAAAAACAATATTGCTTATCTTCCAACTATTGAGGGAGTAAGAACTTTTTTGTACAACGTTTTAGCATTAACATCAATCAAAGAAGACACGTGTGAGCAATTAAAGCGATGAGTAGGACATGTCATAATCCTATATAAGGATTCGTATAGTCTAATTTTATCCTCTTAATGGGTCAAGTTCCTCTTTTTGCGAACTATTCATTTCTTTTGATAAATTCAAGTAATTCAACATAGAATATTAACATTTGTGTAAGTGTAATATTAAATATTATTTTCTTCACATGAATTTACTACTTAAGCTATCGATAAGTCTATAATCTAAAATCAGAATGGTTAAAATTGAACCTATTTTCAAAATCCTCTAACCTAAACTATGGGCATTTTTTAAAATTTGAGCAACAATTCGTTCTATTGTAACACGTCGAGCTTCAAATACCCATTCTTAGGGTACTATTGGAGAGCCATGTCATCAAGGAGGATTAACTCAAGTAGAGAAACAGTCCTCTAATAGAGGATAAGAGGCTATATGCTCTATGTAGGACCCATGTTTATCAACGTCGCATGTTAAGGGATTTTAACAAGAAGGTTAAACCTCGACATCTATTGGTAGGAGTTATAGTACTTTTGGATACTCGAGAGCTTCATGATTCAAGAGGGAAATTCTAACCGCCGTGGGAAGGACCATATGTCATAAAACAAGTTTTCTTAGGGGGAGTGGTACGTCTTACTTCAATGGATGGTGACGATCTCTCTACCCCATATAATCTTGATACACTCAAGCAATATTATGTCTTAAATAGGGGTAGAGAAATCCTCGAGAGTTAGACCCCTTCTTTGAGCTATGATTGTTCTTCATTCGTCAACCTAGATATGCTAAGCACTGTCCCTAATGGATTGAGATATATGTATGTATCATGTTTGTTAGAAGGTAATACCTCTAGGGTGATTCTCGATCGTAGGAGAATCTTTCTTCATTGTAATTTTCATCTTTGTCCGCACACCCTAGTATTTATTGAAACTTATTATGTCAAGAATATTTTATTTTTCGTGAGCCGCATTTAAATGCACAGTTTTAAGAGTTCTTGAATCATTTGTCAAGAATCTTATTCTTTATTATGAGCCGCATTTTCATGCGCACTTGTTCAGAGTTCTTGAATTGATTATTAAGAATCTTATTCTTTCTTGTGAACGACATTTTCATGCTCACTTGTTAGAGTTATTAAATTAATTTCAAGAATTTTTTTCTTTGTGTTGAGCCATATTTTCATGCGCACTTGTTTAGAGTGCTTGAATCGATTGTCAATAATCTTATTATTTATTGTGAGCTGCATTTTCATTCGCACTTGTTTAGAGTTCTTAAATTTATTGTCAAGATTTTTTTTATTTGTTGTGATTTGCATTTTCATGCGCACTTATTTAGAGTCCTTGAATCGATTGTCAAGAATCTTATTCTTTACTATGAGCCGCATTTTCATGTTTATTTTTGAGAGTTCTTGAACACGATTAACAAAAATATTTCCTTTGTAGTAAGCTACATCACTATGCGCATCTCTTCAGAGTTCTTGAATGTGATTGTCAAGAATTTTTCTTATTGTAAGCCGCATCGCTATGTGCATATCCTAAGAGTTCTGAAATACGATTGTCAAGAATCTTCCTTGTTTCAAGCCATATTTTCATGCGTGCATCTCTTGAGAGTTCTTGAATGTGATTGTCAAGAATCTTCCTTGTTGCGAGCGGCATTTTCATGCACATTTCTCCTGAGATTTCTTGAAACTCAGTTGAAAGAATCTTCCTTGTTACAAGTCGCATTTTCATACGCACTTCTCATGAGATTTATTAAAACTCGTTTGTCAAGAATCTTTCTTGTTGTAAGTTACAATGCTTTGCACAACTCTTGAGATTTTTGAAGAATAATTGTAAAAAATCTTATTCTTCATTGAATGTCGCATTTCCATGCACATTTCTAGAGAGTTCTTAAAAACAAGTGGTCAAGAATCTTATTCGTCGTTTTAAGATGTATTGATATGAGCATCTTCTTAAGAGTTCTTGAAGACTTATTGTCAAAAATCTTATTCTTCGTTGAAAGTTGTATTGCCATGCTCATTTTCTAAGAGTTCTTGAAGACTGATTGTGAAAAATATATTCTTAGAGGTAAGCTACATCGCCAAGCGCATTTCTTGAGAGTTCTTGAAGACTGATTGTTAAGAATCATATTCCTTGTTACAAGCCGTTGGGTTAATTTAGTTTGATTAACGTTATTTTGATAATGTATGAGTAAAACATAACGATGATTAAAATTCAAATAAGAATAAAGCTAAGCTGTCTATTTGTGTGTATGTAGGTGTATCAAATTTGGCTAACTTAGACGTGGTCTAAGCAGGCTAATTAGACGTGTTACTAATTAGACGTGCAAGTCTAACTGATCGGAAGTTAGACGTGTCAGTCTAACAGATACGTAGTTAGATGTGCAAGTCTAACAGATACGTAGTTAGACATGCCAGTCTAACAAATACGTAGTTAGACGTGTGAGTCTAACAGATACGTAGTTAGACGTGTCAGTCTAACAGATATGTAGTTAGACGTGCCAGTCTAATAAATACGTAGTTATACGTGCCACTCTAACAGATATGTAGTTAGACGTGTCAGTCTAACAGATACAGAGTTAGACGGGCTAGTCTAACAAATACATAGTTAGACGTTCCAGTCCAATAAATACGTAGTTAGACGTGCCAGTCTAACCGATACGTAGTTAGACGTACAAGTCTAATAGATACGTAGTTAGACATTGACGTCTAACTCCTTCAGATTAGTCTGAAGTGATATGAAGTTAGACGCTGTAGTCTAACTCTATTAGACATGGTATTCTAATGGGATGCGAAGTTAGACGTTGCAGTTTAACTCTATTAGACTTGGTGGTCTAATGGAACTCACTGTTAGACGTTGACGTCTAACTCTCTCAGACTTGGTAGTCTAATGGAGCACGTCTAATGCCTCACTTTAAAAGCCGTTTGAAGTTAGCATACAATTACCCACGATCAACTAGTTATACTCTACTCCTGCTCCACACTTTCTTGCATTCAAGTACGCCAGCTATTTGCATCAAATGATTGAATGCCACATATGCCAATATTCATTCCACTACTTGTTTAGTACAGTACAATTCCAGAAGGATATCCGGTGCATTACCGTTCAGTACAGCCACGATCCATGAACATAGAGTCTGTTGTACTCTTATACTATGGAGGCTTTCCAATGGACTCTTTCCACGTGTCCATGAAGAAGATTTGACCGTTAGTGTCCTTTTACTACAAATAGATGCTCAAGGATAACTTTCAAATCACCGGTTGCTTTGCACATTTTCTACAACCTTCCAAGCCTACTCTTGCACTCATTGATACATATCATCTTACAAGTTGAAGAGAGAAAGAATAAAAAATTGTCTTACTGAGTGGATATTGTTCTTAATATTGTAAGTTGAACAGAGGGTGTTATGTTCAACAGAGTGTTTAGCTAGATCAATAAATTGTATTTGATTCAAAGAAGTATATAGTGAAATCTTTTCGGTTATTGGAAGAAGGGGTGACGTAGGAGAGTTAGCTCCGAACATCCATAAACAACTTGTTGTGTTATTTCCTTTTGTCTTCCATCTCTCATTGGTTCAAAGCTCCAAACCCAAACAAACAGTTCCACACTTGAATCGTTTCAAGAGTTTGTGAAGGTTAGCGAAGTTGCTAACAATAGTCAGACCCCGTCTCTATTTATTGCGCTAATCCTATCACAAGCCTTAAGAAATGTATCCCAACAAGCCTTATGAAATTTCCCAAAAGTTGGAAATTGAAACTTTATATCCAAAATATTGGAGGGCCGAAATGGACGTTGACAAAAGCTTAGGGCCAAATGAAATTGAATTCTTAGAAAATAATTTTAATTTGGATGTTTGAGGTTAAAATTGAACGAAGGCTAAAAGTTTAGGGGTCTATTTAATTCAGAATTAAAAATAATTCTGAATTATGAAATCCTAGGCAATTTAAATTTTAAGAAGTTCAAGGGCCTCTTTGAACATCCCCTAGATCTTCATTAATTTAGATATTCCAAAAAAGAAACTAAATAGGTCGAGCGACCTTTGTCATCTTCCACATCCATCTGTATCGCCGTTTCCCGAGGCCACACAGGGAATCTCCGACAAAGGAAACTGTCACCTAGGAATCGAGGTTTCCATTTGTCGCCCCATCATTTGTGCGAGAGACTTGTAAAATTCTTGAGTTGAAGAATAGAATATACTATGTTCTTCCAATCTGGAATGTTTTATTCTTCGGTGAGCTCCACCTAGACTTCGTCGGTGCACTGGAAGATCGGGAGTCATCGCGATAGAGGCTGGCCAACGCATTGACGACCTTTGGAAAGGATTTTGAGACAGAGAGATGAAGAACAGAGGAGACAAATAATTTTAACTTGCAGATATGGAAATTGGACGACGGTTACCTCATACAACTCGTCGTCCATTGAAACATTGTTCATGTCGATATCACATGAGCAATCCTTGTCGGTTGGAGCTTCGAATTCACCAATGTCGCACCGAAGAAACTATATGGGATGTCGCTACAGAACTGGTCATTAGTTCTTCTTGTAGTGACCAATGTTTGATTTTTCCAGTGAATTCTAAAATTGAGAAATGAGGCTAGCCATGGCCTAATCTTTTCCTATAACTAGAAATTATCTTACCTAGGGATTCAAGTGACTAGGATCACCAATCAATCAAACCATAATTCAAAAAACATACATCCATTCAAACATAAAGTAAATTGAAATGGAATTGAATCAACGTCCTATAAGTATTACAATGTCATTAAGATAAATAAGTCTACCTAAAGAAGATAGAATCAAAGAAGAACAGAGGTTGAAGATGATCTCTTCGGAATCTTCAAAGACTCGCCGAAAATAGCTTACAAGTGTTATTTGTTTGGTTGCTTTCTCTCCAAGTATCTCTCTTGCTCTCAAGTGGTAAATTTAATAAATGAAAAATCTTCTTTTAGTTAATTGAGGTAAATCCTTTATATACTTCTTACTAAAGTGTAACTTAGGAATTTTATTTAGGAAAATTGGTAACCTCTACAGCGGGTTAAAGCGACTTAAATTCATTCATAACTACACCTGGGCTTATTTTTCCATTGTAGTGATCGGTCAAGCTACATTTCAAACCCTTGTTCCGTCCAAATGGTTAAGTGTATATCAAGTTACGGATTTCTAAAGTTAAACCCTTTCTTGTTATGGTTTTATACCAATCTAATTCAACTGAAACTTCTAATGGCCATAACTTTTAACTCAAAGTACCATTGATGCTGATTCATGATGCGTTAGAAAGGTGAGCTTGTTAGCTACTACTTTTTTTTTTGTAAAAACAACTCTTCAAAACATGGCTTACGGGCGACCTCACATGGGTTGTAGATCGAACTATGAGTTCTACTTGATATCAAATAAAAGCTAACTCAAAAGCCTTTTCAATGCTCAAAATGGTTTAGTAAAACAAAAGATAAGAATTTTTTAAGTCTACACATGCTCTAGTTTACTCTTGGAACAAAAGGGGTGGGCTAGTATCAGGTTATCAGGTTAAATTAACAACCTTAATTGTTGAATAGAGACATATTACATATTCCATTCGAATGGGCTATGTCTTTTATTTCCAACAATATGTCACAATCCAAAAACTAAGCACTATAGAATTAGTTATGAATTACACTAAATACATGTCTAGTTTGATATCATCTTGGTCGCATCGTCTTCTACCGTCGATTTGGAGGGGCTAGGATCATCGACTATCTTTAAGATACAAACTAACATTATAGAGGAAACTTCAAGCTTTTCAAAACATTCAAGATCAGATAATTCCATAAAGTATAGACACATGGGTGATTATTTGAAGTTGAAGACGTCTATAGGATTTCTTTAGTAGAAGATGACTCTTAATCCATGAATTTAATGTTTTTAAGTAGACCGCACGCACGTCTTGCGTCAACATGAAGTCAGCATGCGTGTTTTGCATCTTTTTGGGTGCTAAGCCTAGAGCGTTGACCCCCGTTGACTCGCTCTCGACTCGCCCTTTTCGACTTAGTTTTGGCGATTTTGCCATTTTGAAGGCCTTCTGCACAAAATTGGAAACATTAATATTATACTCAAAATTTAAGATTTTTAGAACGGGACAATCTTAATATTTTAGATTTCCCAAATTCTTATTCTTTTTGAAAAATGATGTTTGGACACAAAAAGGATCCCCAAAATGGTTGATCATGACATTTTGTTAAACAACAATATTATACTCAAGGTTCATGATTTTTCAAGACGGTCATTATAAATTTATGAAATGTATGAAGTTCGAGTATTTTTGAAAATTGGCGTTTGGACCGCTCCTCGAGGGTCGTTTCGAAAAAATTTCAAAAAAGTGATTTATATTTATTTTATTTTGTCGGTCCAATAATCAAGTATGAACATCTTACTAGACCGGGCAGACATATTTTAATTTCGAGGTGTGAAAATTGAGTTTCTAAACAAGTCACATTTTCATGCGCATTTCCCCAAGATTCTATAATACAATTGTTAAGAATCTTAATCCTCGTTGTAAACCGCATTTTAATGCGCAATCTTGGATATCTCTTGAAGTCAATGGTCAGGAAGATTTTCCCTAGCAAATTTAACTTAAGTGTTAATTCCTAATTTAACTAGGAATTCTAAGAAGTAGCTCCTCACGATTTCTTGAAACTCGATTGTTAAGAATATTCTTTTTTACAGAAAGTCGAATGTCATGCACACTTCTTAAGTTTTCTTGAATACGATTGTCAAGAATCTTAATTCTCGTTGAAATCCGCATTTTCATGTGCAATGTTGCAAAATCTTTTGAAGACAATTGTCAAGAAGGTTCTTCCCAAAATGTTAGACTCAAGTATTAATTCTTAATATACTGAAGAATATTTAGAGTCAAAGCATGAAGATCTCTTAAAGACAAATTGTCAAGAATCTATTCTTTGTCGTAAGCCACATCGTCATGCATGTTCCCTAAGATCTCTTGAATATATTTGTAAAGAATCTTAAATTATTATTAAGCCGCATGGTCATGCGCATTTCTTAAGATATCTTTAATCTAATGGTCAATAATTTAATCCTTCGTCAAAAGTCGAATTGTCATGCATAATTCCAAATGTCTCTAAGAAACATGGTTGTCAAAGAGATACACCCAAGTAGAATGTGCAATCCCAAATATCTCTAAGAAATCTGATTGTCAAATAGATTCTCCAAAAAGTTATTTAACTGTTAATTCCTAAATGAACTAGGAATTCCCATAAATAACTTTGAAGTATGTATTGAAAACGGATTCTCAAAAATCTTCTCTCTCCAGAAAGCTGCATCTTCATGCGCAATGTTGCAGGATTTCTTGAAATTCGATTTTCAAGAATCTTCTCTCTCCAGGAAGACGCATATTCATGTGCAATATTGCAAGATTTCTTGAAACTCGATTGTTAAGAATATTCTCTTTCTAGGAAGTCACATCTTCATGCGCAATGTTGTAAGATTTCTTGAAACTCGATTATCTAGAATCTTCTCATTCCAGGAAATCCGAGTCTTCATACTCAATGTTGCAAGATCTCTTGAAACACGGTAGTCATAAATCTTCTTTTCATAGTGAGCGAATTCGCATAATAAGTCTTAGTCATACTAAGAACTCTTATAATTTGAAATGGTCAAGATCATTGGAATCTGTTTGTCAAGGATCTCGTTTTTCTAGAGAGTCGCATAATTTTTTAATACATAATAAGTGTGATCCCCAAAAAATAACTTAGTGTGCTGAGTTCATTGTTTGTATTATTTTTGAGAGTCAATAGCCTGAGTGTGTTGGACTCTAGGTTCACAACACAAGTTGCTCATCTTCTCGCTGATGTAAGGACTTTGTGTTTTCTACAAATTGTTCATTGCCATTCGATGATTGTTAGAGAGTGCTCATTATCTCATTGATATGAGGACTCATTATTTTTCCCTAGGATGTGTCTCATTATCTTATGATATGAGAACATAATTTCATGGTAATTTATCATTGATTTGATAAAAACAATTCTTTGATATATTGTTTTTTAAGGTTCTTTTAGAACGTAAGAAATTAACATCTAAAAAATAATTTGTATGTGTGATTTTTGGTAGGCTTTCTTTATAATGGAATAATTGAAACCTGTATAGCTAATATCCAAACTCTCATCCTAGTGCAATTATGGTCAATATGGTCCAATTTTCCATTTCTATCATCGATTTAATGACTAGATCATCGTGATTAGGTAATCGATGAAACACAAGTGACACCACAACTCATGGTTGTTGTTTTGTTATCAATTGATTTCTATAGATTATATTATTAGAAAGGTATCTCTTTGAATTTTTCCGCCAAAGATAGAACTTGTTATATACATCGACTTACATATGTATATGGAGTCTCTATATAGGGACGCAAGGTTGTTGAAAGGATCGGTGGCGCCAATAGAGACATGGGTCTAACTATTTATGAGAACTTAGTACAAAAACGGTTTGATAGAAATCTTGTTAGGGATTTGTATCACTTTCTATTCTTCAAAAACCCTTGCAAACTCTTGAACGATTCAAGTGCGGAAACGTTTGCTTAGGTTTGAAGCTAAGAACCGATGAAGGAGAAGATGACATAATGTAAATGACATAAAGAGATGTTTATGGATGTTCGGAGCAAAACTCTTTTACGTCACCCTTTTTTCCAACCACCGGAACGATTCACTATATTTTTCTTAGAATCAAATACAGTTGTAAAGCTAGCTCACTGTTGAATAGAACAGACTCTTTCAACTTACAGTATATTGAAGAATATCACTCAGCTAGAAAATACTTTGATTCTATCTCTCTCTTAATGTTCAAACATAGTAAAATAAGAAAGCAATTCGTGAGATTGTAAGTTCAGTAATTCGTTCATGTACCAGCTTGTATGTTCGCGTGTGTATTCGTTCGTTGTCCTCAAAGGTCTTTAAATAGAGAACAGGTACGAATGGTTGAATCTTCTGGAATGAAACGTGAAAAACACTCATTGGAAAGCCTCCATAGTATAAATGTGCAACAGACTTTGTGCATATAGATAGTGGCCGTACCAATCTGGTAGTGCGCCTAATATTCTTCTAGGATTGTCCTGTAAGAAACAAGTAGTGCGAAGAATATTTGCTTACGTGGCATTAATTAATTAGATGTAACTAGTTGTCGTAATGATCTGCACGGATAAGTGGAGCAAGAGTAGAGTACATCTAGTTGATCGTGGGTCGACGGATGCTAGCTTCAAGCAACTGTTGAAGCAAGGCATTAGACGTGCTCCAATTAGACTTGACAAGTCTAATGATGTTAGACGCCCCCGTCTAATAGAAGGATCCATTTGACCACCGAGTCTAATAGAGTTAGAAGACACGTCTAACTACGTGTCCCTTCATACTAATATGAAGGAGTTAGACTGCACATCTAACTTTTATCTGTTAGACTGCACGTCTAACTACATCTGTTAGACTACATGTCTAACTACGTCTGTTAGACTGCATGTCTAACTACATCTGTTAGACTGCATGTCTAACTACGTCTGTTAGATTGCATGTCTAACTACATCTGTTAGACTGCATGTCTAACTATATATCTGTTAGACTGCACGTCTAACTAAATCTATTAGACTGCACGTCTTACTACGTATCTGTTAGTCTGCACGTTTAACTACATATCTGTTAAACTACATATCTAACTATGTATATGTTAGACTACACGTCTAACTACATCTGTTAGACTGCACGTCTAACTACATATATGTTAGATTGCACGTCTAACTATGTATTCGTTAGACTGTACGTCTAACTACGTATCTGTTAGACTGCACGTCTAAATACGTCTATTAGACTGCACGTCTAACTACGTCTGTTAGACTGCACGTCTAACTACGTGTCTGTTAGACTACACGTCTAAATATGTATCTATTAGACTGCACGTCTAACTACATATCTCTTAGACTGCACGTCTAACTATGTATCTGTTAGACTGCATGTCTAACTACATCTGTTAGACTTCACATCTAATTATGTCTGTTAGACTGCACGTTTAAATACGGCTGTTATACTGCACGTCTAACTACGTCTCTTTTAGACTACACGTCTAACTACGTATCTATTTGACTGCACCTCTAACTACGTATTTGTTAGACTACACGCCTAACTAACTCTGTTAGACTACACGTCTAACTCAATGCGTGTAATAGCAGTAAGTCTAATGAACCTCATTCAAACTAAGTCTAACTTAGCACGTTTTAATGCACCTGCACAAAAACAATTTGACGGTTTAGTTTTCTTCTTATTCAAGTTTTACACAAACTCATCATCAAAATTTTGTTAGTCAAAATAATTTGATCCTTAGTCAAAATAATTTGACCCAACAATTTCCCCCTTTTTGATTATGATGTTAAAACTTTACACAATTAAAAGATTAGAATATTCAATAATGTAGTAGATGATAATAAATTGTTCATATTTCATAGCAAATTATAACATAAATTGAAAGATCAGGAACATTTTTCAAAAGAAAAAATATAAACATATTTCAAAAACATCAACATGTTTTTATTCCCAAAAACATTAAAGACGAGTTATAGGCTTCCCTGTTTCAAAAACATCAACATGTTTTTTCCCTTCCCCTAAGTCTAATGCTAATCTTTTTTCTTTTCTTTCCCCCTTTTTAACATCATTCGGGGAGGGAATCTACGGCCGATTCTAGAGCTAAGGTTAAAGACGAGTTATAGGCTTCCCTGTTTCATTTCTTTTACCTAATCCTACCCACCCGAAGAACATAATCGAGATCCCTTGGACCGTTCAAGACTTTAAATAGATTGGCCTGAAACCCATGACCAGGTGCAATAAGGAAACAACAAAGGAGTACACTAAGGGGAGCATCGTATCCTAAGATCTTCTTTCGAGAGGAAATCATTTTAACCAGATTGTTAAAAAGGAATTTCGACTAGTTGATGGCTACACCTCTTGTGATTGCTACCATTATTTCAAAGATTTTCGTACAGTATATGTAGGAAGAGTCCTTTGCAAGAATGGATTTGGAGATATTGTCGTTGAGTAGGGCAAACTCAACCTTTAGATAACTACTCTTTCCATGAGACTCAACTGGAAGGAGTTACCCTTCGAAGACTTAATCTGAGAAGACCAGCATCATTTCAGACAGAATTTCATTGGAAGAAGAAGGAAACTCATGGATCCCTTCGGCTGGAAGTCTGAAGAACATGTTGAATATTTCTTCAGAAAAACAGATATTCTTGCCAAGTACATTCGCACGAATGTATCGGTTGTGATGAAAACCAGTAGTTTCAAAGAATTCAAGAACTGCTTGTTCGTGAAATATGTAGTGAGGAAGAAGAAATTACTTAAGCCTAGAAGCTTTTAAGGATTCAAACATTAGAACCATTTCTGGAATTACTAGACTTGAAACAGACTTAAAGTCTATTTACAGAGATTTCGGAGAGGGAGAAGTCATTTTAGCAAGATGAACACAAGATCTTGGCGATTCGAATTTTAGAGAGAGAATCAAGGATGCAGAAGTACTTAACCATTTGAGTGACACCATTTAGTAAATACAAGAGAGCTAACGTGTGACATTTAAATTTAATGATTATACCAACCGTCAAGAATTTCAGAAACCTATTCCCAAGGGACACAACTATCAATTAACATTAATCATAAAAATGCACTATTAATATTAGACGTATAGAGGAAAGTTATTAGAAATTTTAGTCACTCTTATAACATTGAAAGACACAAGTCTTCAATCTATTTGAGAAGTGACTAGTTTATTTTTAGCGGGAAAAGTACATAGACAGATACAGTGACAGAGGACAGTTGTCCCGTCTAACTGCGTAGGTTAATTGACCAAGACATGAATCCCCAAAAGAAGATATAAACAGCTTGAGCAAACATACGTCTAAGTAGTTATTCTTCTTAAATTTATAATCCATTGGACGTATTGAGAACTGTCTTCATGTTTGTCCAGTTACATTTGAACAAAATGTCCCCCCTCAGTTCATGCACATAATAAAATCAATAAAGATCAACAAGTCCTAAAATATTTCTAAAGTGAGAAAACTTAGTCTCGGATAGAGGCTTCGTGAAGATGTCTACAGTTTGTTGATCTGTTGGGATGTATTCAAGACAAATCTACTTCTGATTGATATGTTCTCGGATAAAATGATGTCTGATTTCGATGTGCTTTGTCCGAGAGTGCAAAACTGGATTATAGGTGATTGCGATAGCACTTGTGTTGTCGTAGAAAATTGGAGATTCTTCAGCCTCAATTCCATAGTCCCTAAGATGTTGTTGAACCCACAAGAGTTGGGAACAACAACTACCAGCAACAAGGTACTCTACTTCAGCTGTAGACGTAGCAACCGATATCTTTTTCTTGTTGAACCATGAGATAAGACGATCTCCAAGGAATTGGCAAGTTCCACTAATGCTCTTTCTATCAATTTTGTACCCTGCATAATCTGCATTTAAGAAACTAGTTAAATTGAAACTAGAATCCTTCAAATACCACAGTCCTATATTTTGAGTTCCCTTCAAATATTTCAGAATACGTTTAGCAACAGTAACGTGAGAAAGTTTAGGATTAGCCTTGAATCTTCCACAGACACCAACAACAAATTGGATGTTTGGCCTACTGGCAATGAGGTAGAGCAGAGATCCTATGAGACCTCTATATGATGTGATGTCAACACTTTTACCACCATCATCTTTATCTATCTTACTGGAGGAGGTCATTGGAGAAGATGCAGTAGAGAAGTTCTCCATCCCGAAATTCTTCAGTAACTCTTTAGTGTACTTGGCTTGATTGACTAAGGTTCCTTTCTCCAGCTGACGAACTTGAAGACCGAGGAAGAAGGTTAATTCTCCCATCATGCTCATTTCAAATCTGTTATGCATCAGCTTGGCAAATTTCTCACACAATTTGGGGTTAGTTGATCTAAATATAATATCATCAACATATATTTGAACAAGCAGAATGTGAGAATCTTTAGTAAATCTAAATAGTGTTTTATCAATAGTTCCAATAACGAAATCATGATCAAACATAAACTCAGTCAAAGTATCGTTTCACGCTCTAGGAGATTGTTTCAAACCATAAAACTCTTTGTCAAGTTTAAAAACACAATTTGGTAAAGTATGATCTACAAAACCTGGTGATTGCTCAACATACACATCTTCATTTAATTTACCAATTAAAAATGCACTTTTCACATCCATTTGAAAAACTTTAAAATTCTTAAATGATGCATAAGCCAGGAAGATTCTAATTGCCTCAAGTCTTGCTACATGTGCAAGAGACTCATCAAGGTCGATGCCTTCCTCTTGTCTATATCCTTGAGCAACTAAACGGGCTTTGTATCTAATAACTAGGCCATCTTCTCTAAGCTTGTTTATAAAGACCCATCTTATTCCAATGACTGACTGATCAGTCGATCTAGGAGTTAGTTGATACACTTTATTTCTCACAATTGGTTTAACTCCTCCTTCATAGCATTGACCCAATCTGGATCAACCACTACTTCACCAATTTTCTTGGATACAATTTGAGAAATAAAAGTAGAGTTGGCCATTTCATCCATTAATTGACGTCTTGTCCTACGAGAAGAGTTAGGATTTCCGATGATCAATTATAGTGGATGATTTTTGTTCCATCTGATGTTGGATCCTAAAGGATTGGTAATCTGACTAGGTAACTCCGCGACGTCCGAACTCTCAACAATTTGTTGAATAGGAGTTTGTACATCAGGTTGGATTTCCACCGGATTAGTCACAAGAACAGACAGCGAAATCTATTTATCTAGAGCTTCATCCTCACTTACAGACTCATAACTCGTCACTTCTAATTTGTTAGCGAGGTCAATGGGATCGATGGAGTTACTTTCAACAGACTCATCAAAAACGACATGAAGGGATTCCTCAACAGATTGAGTTATGTTGTTATATACTCTGTAAGCCTTGCTTACTAAGGAATATCCAAGCATAAATCTAGCATCTACTTTAGAATCAAAGGCGGTCAAGTGAATCTTTCCATTGTTACGGATAAAACATTTACACCCGAATACTTTAAAGTACGAAACTATAGGAATTCTTCTGTAATACAGTTCATAGGGAGTTTTATCAAAACATTTGTTAATTATTGACCGATTTTGTGTGTAGCAAGCTGTGTTAATTGCTTCTGCCTAGAACCTTTGAGGAACGTCTGATTCAGCTAGCATAGACTCGTTGCTTCCTTCAGAGTCCTCACTCTTCTCTCAGCAATGCCATTCTGCTGTGGAGTTCTGGCACTAGGCAACTCGTGCCTAAACCCAAACTTCTCGAGATAAGAAGAAAGGCGTATGTTTGTGAACTCAGTTCCCTAATCACTTCTAATGCATGCAATATTCAAAGATTTCTGATTTTGAATTCATTTAAAGATTCTAATCAAATTTTCAGAAGTTTTATCCTTTGATTGTAAATAATACTATCCATGTAAATCTTGAGAAATCATCAATAACAATTAGGGCGAATCTCATTCCTCCTAGGCTCTTTATAGGAATTGGACAAAACAGGTCCATGTGCAACAGTTCTAAGCAGTGGCTAGATTGAGATTTCCCTTTACTTTTGAACGACGATCTGCCCTGTTCCCCTAACTGGCAAGCAAAACATATCTTGTCCTTAGAAATGTAGTTTATGCAAACCGAATACTAAATTATTCGAACAAATATTGTTGATGGTTTTAAAATTTAGATGGTTTAACCTTTTATGCCATAACCATTTCTGGTCATTCTTGGAAATCATGCACATAGGATCAGATGCTTTATTTTGCCAGTTTATTTTATATGAGTTTCCTACTCTACTTCCAGTTAATAAAGTATTACCATGTTGATCCTTGACTAGGCATGCATGAGTTTGGAAATCAACTAACAAACTATTATCACATAATTGACTAATACTAATCAAGTTATAGCATAGATTGTCAACAAGTAACACATTATTAATCGTTATATTAGCTTGGCTAATCTTACCCTTACTCATGGTCTTACCGTTCTTGTTGTCACCAAAAGTGATCTTAGGTCTAGAAGAATCTTCTATATCAGTGAGAAGTCGTCTATTTCCTGTAATATGTCTAGAACATCTGCTATCCAAATACCAGACAGAATCCTCTAGGCAGTCACTCACATGTACCTACACAAAATAATATTTACAATCGTTTGGTACCCACATTCAATTGGGTCTTAGGTCAATCAGTCCCTTAGGAATCCATTTTTGAGTTATTATGATGGATTTCCCATTTTATGTTGTGATTAATGCGTATGATTTTGACAAAGCAGACGCCTTCCCGCTAGCCTATAATCCCTTAGTTTTTGAAGATGATTTTCTTTTAAAACTCCTTGACTTTGAGTCAGGTTTTTGATTGACTTATTTTTCAGCCAGCTTATAATCGGAGGAACATAAGTTATTTCATATTCAAAGCTAACTCTGCATGAATTGGATCAGATTCACTATCAGTTAAATTCCCTATGACAAAACTTATTGGCTTAAGCTTGTCAGTTGCTGAGATTAGCTTTTTGCGCGACTGGTTTGGGTCATCTCTATCAAATCCTAAACCGAATTTAGATCTAGCAGGTTTAAACAGACTAATCTGATATTTGACAGCTTCTCTAGACCTTGTCCACTCACTAACAATATAGTTTAACCTTTTGTTTTCAGAAGAAAGAGTTTGGATCTGTTCTTTGAGTATCTCATTCTCGGATGAGATCTCAACTACTTTCTTTTCAAAGACATTTGATTCAGAAACTTTGTGTGAAGAAAAAATATTGGTCTCATATTTTACTTTCATTTCTGGTGGGGAAATATCATTTACTTTAGATTGATCATCTACCATCAGACATGTGACGGCTTAAGTATCATTTTCAATCGGAGAATCCTCTGAGTCGCTATCGGCCCATTTGGATTTATTATCAACACACATGAAAACTTTATGATCTTTCTGGTTCTTCTTGGCTTGAACGTTTCGGCCATAAATCTGAATCAGCTTCTAGAAAATTTCTTTAGCATATCTCGTAGAATATGTTCATGTTGATCGATTGATTCAAGATATCTTTGGCAACTTTGTCCAAGTTTTTGGTCATCTTATCTTCAGTTGTCCACTCACATCTTGACTTCGCAATTTTTATGGGAACATGGGTAATGACACTCCACATATCATAGTCAAGAGCGCCAAGTGAGATTGCATTCTCATCATCCAATAATCGTAGTTTTCTTTCAAAAGAAGAGGTATTTCATTGATGATAGACATGATTCAAGTTCTTTAAGGCTTGAGAAAAGAAAAAGGACTCTGATACCAATTGAAAGAATCGGTGACACCAATGGAGACAGGGGGATAACTATTGATGACAACTTAGTACAAAAACGGTTTGATAGAAATTTTGTTAGGGATTTGTATCACTTACTATTCTTCACAAACCCTTGCAAACTCTTGAACCATTTAAGTGCGGAAACGTTTGCTCAGGTTTAAAGCTAAGAACAGATGAAGGAGAATATGACAGATTATAAATGACACAAAGAGATGTTTATGGATGTTCGGAGCAAAACTCTTCTACGTCACTACCTTCTTCCAACCACCAGAAGGATTCACTATACTTTTATTATAATCAAAAATACAGTTGCAAAGTTAGCTCACTGTTGAACAGAACAGACTCTATTCAAATTACAGTATATTGAAGAATATCACTCAGCTAGACAATACTTTGATTCTATCTCTCTCTTGATGTACAAACACAATAAAACAAGAAAGCAATTCGTGAGATTATAAGTTCATCAGTTCATTTGTGTATCATATTGTATGTTCGCGTGAGTATTCGTCTGTTCTCCTCGAATGTCTTTAAATAGAGAACAGGTACCAACGGTTGAATCTTCTGGAATGACACGTGGCAAGCACCCATTGGAAAACCTCCATAGTACACAAGTGCAACAAACTTTGTGCATAAAGATCGTGGCCATACCAATCTAGTTGTGCACCGAATATTATTCTAGGATTGTCCTGCAAGAAACAAGTAGTGGGAAGAATATTTTCTTATGTGGTATTAATTCATTGGATGTAACTAGTTATCATACTGATATGCACGGATAAGTGGAGAAATAGTAGCGTACAGGTAGTTGATTGTTGGTCGACGGATGCTAGCTTCATACAACTGCGGAATCAAGGAATTAGACGTGCTCCAATTAGACTTGACAAGTCTAATGAAGTTAGACGCCCCCGTCTAATAGCAGGATCCATTAGACCACCAAGTCTAATGGAGTTAGACTACACATCTAACTACGTGTCCCTTCAGACTAATCTGAAGCAGTTAGACTGCACGTCTAACTTTTATCTGTTAGACTGCACGTTTAAATACGCCTGTTAAACTGGACATCTAACTACATCTGTTAGACTGCACGTCTAACTACATATCTATTAGACTGCACGTCTAACTACATATGTTAGACTGCACGTCAAACTATTTATCTGTTAGACTACACGTCTAACTACGTATCCGTTAGACTGCACATCTAACTACGTATCAGTTAGACTGCACGTCTAACTACATCTATTACACTACATGTCTAACTACATATATGTTAGACTACACGTCTAACTACGTATCTGTTAGACTGCACGTCTAACTACATCTGTTAGACTGCACATCTAACTACATCTATTAGACTGCACGTCTAACTACATCTGTTAGATTGCATGTCTAACTACGTATCTGTTAGACTGCACGTCTAACTACATCTGTTAGACTGCACGTCTAACTACGTATCTGTTAGACTGCACGTCTAACTACATTTGTTAGACTACACGTCTAACTACATCTGTTAGACTGCACGTCTAACTACGTCTCTGTTAGACTGCACGTGTAACTACGTATCTGTTAGACTGCACGTCTAACTACATATCTATTAGACTACATGTCTAACTACGTATCTGTTAGACTACACGTGAAACTACGTCTGTTAGACTGCACGTCTAACTACATCTGTTAGACTGCATGTCTAACTACGTCTCTATTAGATTGCACGTCTAATTACGTATCTGTTAGACTGCACATTTAACTACGTCTATTAGGCTGCAGGTTTTAATGCACCTACACAAAAACAATTAGACGGCTTAGTTTCCTTTTTATTAAAGTTTTACATAAACTCATCATAAAAATGATTTGATCCTTAGTCAAAATAATTTGACCCAATAGTTGTTTTATGTTATATTTGCATATATTATTACTTGTAAAGGTATTTGCAGGAATGCTGTTATTATCATGCATCTGATTCCTCAAAACACATTGTTGCCACAAAAGGTAGAGAGATGATGCACGGCTCATGATGTATATTTATTCTCTTTTTAAATTTTACATGTTGGGGTTATAAAATTATTACATATTTGATCAGACACACATTTTGAAAAGTGAGAGATCATCTTCTTCAAACACTGTCCAAGAGGGGCATTCTGTAGACACTCAATTTTTACACCCCAAAACTAAAATAAAATTTCCCAGTCTAGTATGATGATCATACTTGATTTTAGGACCGGGGGAGAAAATTTTAAAATTTTATTTTAAAATTGTCTTAGAGTGACCCTTGAGTAGCGGTCCAAACACAAATTTCCCAAAAATACTTGAGTATCATATGTTTTCATATGTTTAGAATGACCATCTTGAAAAATCATAAACGTTTGAGTATAATATTTTTGTTAGACAAAATATACCAAACAACGTCATTTTTAATAAAGACTCCGAATTTGAGAAATTTCAAATGTTAAGATTGTCCGGTTCGAAAAATATTTAATTTTGAAAATAACCTCATTGGATTATTTGGAAATCTTGAATAGTCCTCTACAATTTTTGTTTGTATCCGAAATGAAGTCGATGCTCTTAAGCTGTTCTAATCGGTTGTACAAGACGATGCAACCAAGACAGGATAACTAGACATGTCTACAGTGTATAACTCATAACTAAAGTTGTATTCTTTGTTTTTATATTGTGACCTATGGTTAGAAAGCTAAGTCACAGCTCATTCGAATGGCTCTGGTCCCACGTCTTCATTTCACGACTAAGGTTGTTAATTTAGCCTAACAACCCGTTGAAGGTTCACCCACTTTGTTCTTATAGAGAACTAAAGCATGGGAACATTAAAAATTCATATCTTTTGATTGGCTCAATAATTTTGAATAAATGAGATACCATTAAAAATTCTTTTGAGTTAGCATTCTTTTAATATTATGTAACGCTCAAGGTTCAACTTATAGCCCACGCTAGGTCGCCCCTAAGACAAGATGTTCACTTTGAGACTCTCGTTGTTCCATCGAGAATTGCATGGATTTTTAAACAGTCTTAAAGATTTCTTCCAATACAAATGTGGAGGCTAATAATCTCACATTTCCAATGCATAATGTCTCAACCTAATAGGATCGACTTTATCGATAGAGACGGGGGTCTGGCTATTGATGAAGACTTATGAAAAACGGTTTGAAAGAAATCTTGTTAGGAATTTAATTCACTTTCTATTGTACGCAAACCCTTGGAAACACTTGTAACAGAATCAAAGCGGAATTGTTTACTTGGGTTTGAAGCTCAAGATGAAGAATGAAAAGATGACAGAATTGAAAGAACACAGCAGTTTGTTTATGAATGTTCGGAGAAACTCTTCTACGTCACCCCAATTCCAACCACCGGAAGGATTCACTATAATATGATTCGAATCAAATACGGTTTGCACACACTTAACTCACTATTGAACAGAACACACTCTGCTCAATTTACAAGATGAAGAATATCACTCAGCTAACGGTGTTTTTGATTCTAGCTCTCTCTTGATTCACACACAGTACAATAATGAAAGCAGCTTCACAGTATGAATGTTCAAAGGATTGATTGCTCGGTAGTTCTTCTCAGATAGTATTTCTTGGTTGATCGAATGGCAGTTCGTCCGTTGTCCTTAGGATTTGATAAATATTGGGCAGAGATTAACGGTCTAATCTTTAGAATGATACGTGGCACTCTTCCATTGGAAAGCCTCCATAGTACATAGCAGGTTCTGGGCATAAGGATCGTGGCCGTACAATAACTGGTAGTGCACCGAATATTCCATCAGGGATGTACCTACAAAACAAGTAATATGAGGGAAATTCTCTTATGTGGCATTCGTTAGTTGGTTGCATATAGCTATCGTACTAATCTTCACTAGAAAGTGGAGCAGGAGTAGAATACAGCTATAGCACGTGGGTAGGCGGGTGCTAGCTTCAAGCATACTACTTAAGCTTAGTATTAGACGTATTTCAGTTAGACGACCTCTTATAATGAAATCAAACATCCCTGTCTAAGAGCAGAATCCATTAGACCTCCTAGTCTAATGGGATTAGACTTACGTCTAATTACAATCACTTCAAACTAATCTGAAGGAGTTAGACTACACGTCTAACTTTCACTAATTAGACTTCACGTCTAATCATTCACAAACCATTAGACTGCACTTCTAACTCCACTGAGTTAGACTACACGTCTAATTCCAGTTTTACTTCAGACTTGTCTAAAGGAGTTAGACTATACGTCTAACTTTCTCTTTCTATTAGATTGCACGTCTAACTCCACGAGTTAGACTGCACTTCTAATTACGGTTCAACTTCAGACTTGTCTGAGGGAGTTAGACGTTCACGTCTAACTTTCACAATCCAATAGACTACACATCTAACTCCGCTGGGTTAGACAGCACGTCTAATTCCGTATACATTAGACTGCACATCCAACTCCGCTGAGTTAGACTGCACGTCTAATTCCGTATATATTAGATTGCACGTCTAACTTCGTTGAGTTAGAATGCATGTCTAATTACAAGATCTATTAGACTGCACATCTAACTCCGCTGAGTTAGATTGCACATATAATTACTAGATCTATTAGACTGCACGTCTAACTCCACTGAGTTAGACTGCACGTCTAATTATGAAATCTATTAGACTACACATCTGTTAGGATCTAGGTCGCGACTGGAGGACCGGGGTTGGGCCGGTTAGCTTGTCTCACTCAAAGGGTGGTGATTAATCCGGTTAGAGATTAACACCGGGATTTCAATACTACACAAACTGTCACAAACCCTTGAACTAGGTTCAAGCGCGGAAGAGGTTTGTTTCAGGTTGAAGCAACACACTCACGAGATAGGCAGAACCGGTTTTGGATGATATAGGTTATAAAATTGATGGGTCAGTTTTTGTAACCTGGTGATTCGGTTTGGATAGAGTAGAGTCGGTTGGAGCGGTGTAGGTATGTTAGTACAGGTCGGTTAGAATATAGAACCAGCAGAAAGTAAGTAACAAGACAGATTTTATGGATGTTCGAAGATAAAACTCCTACGTCACCCCTTCCTCTCGAAACCGCGAGAAGGATATTCACTAAGGAATACAAATACAATCCGATCAAGACTTATTTCCTGCTCGATAACACCAGTACAATTTACACCGAAATTGTAGATACACTTCAACTTAGCACTTAAGCTTTTCTAGAGATAGAACACAATCTTATCACATGTAAATTAAATGCTCGCTATATCGCTTGTGTCCCAATATGTCTCGATTTGTCCCGTATTTACTCTTCTTTAGCTACTCCTTTTATAGGTGAAATATGCCAACGGTCATATTTCACTTTCTTGAATTTAATTGGCTGAGCAGAGGTTTAGTGATACAGACCTGGCGGTCAGCTTATCAGACCTGGCGGTCATCTTTTCAGACCTGACGGTTAACTTTACAGACTTGGTAGTCTGTTCTTCCGGTGTGTAAGACAAACCTGCTAGGTTTGTCTTTTACTCAATGTGGTAACTGTTGGTTAGACAGTTGTCTGTACTTGGAAGATTTCCTTTCTGATTTATCCCGAAGTGGAAAGATCCTGTAGGACGTTTTTCTGCAGCCTGCAGACTGTCCTCAAACTTGTATGAATATGGCAATGTTCAGTCTGTTCCTTTGGTATCATTCTCAACAGATACCTGAAGTATCTTCTTGTACTTGGTCGGTCATTTGACTTAACCGGATGACTTCCGGTGTAATTGGTTTAACCGGACAGCTTCCGGTGTGATTCATTTGCCTTGTAGCTGATCGGCTGTCTGGTATTTCCGGTTCTTAGCTCTGGCCGATCCTTTCTTTGTGCGGTCATGTTTCGAACGTTCCTGGTCGGTTTAATAGCTTGACCGGTTAATCTTCTTAACCGGTTCATTTGTTTGACCGGTCCGGTTCCTTGTTCCTGCATGGAAGGTTAAGTTTTGTGAACCGGTCTAATTTTATCTAACAATTTCTCCCTTTTTGATTATTTTATTTAAAATTATCAAAACCATGTAAGTTTGCAAACGTAGGCCGGTTCTTTATCTAATCTTTGAGAAAAAATTTGGAAAAATCTAATCTTTTATCTTATCAATTTCTCCCTTTTTGATTATTTTATTTAAAATTATCAAAACCCTGTAGAAACGCAAGTATAGGCCGGTTTCAAAAATAGCTTTATATAGATAAAGAAATAACCGAAAAAGGAAAAATATTATATAGACACCGAAATAAATATAGTTTAAAAAAAGTGAGCCCCTATTCTGAGTCAGAGAATCTGAAGCCGTCCATCATATCCTTGGTCGGTTTTTCCTTATCCGGTTGGTCCGGTCTTGAGGATGAACCTTCAGCTTGCGGTTGACCGACCGTGCTGATTGGAACCGTATCGGAGACTCGCTGTCTTGTAGAACGCTCCGCCAGATGCTCTTCATCTTCATCCTCGGATTGCGGTGGGTCTGGTGGAGTATCGACATTTGTTTCGGTGATCCTCTCCAACATCTTTCTTGCCGAAACTTTCCGTTTTCGTTTCACCGGAGCCGAAGAGGAAGAAACTGCATTTTTCTTATTGTGTGCCTTGGCATATTCTTCGAGCCCTTGTTTTTGTGCGTTTAACCGCTATGCATCTTTGGCCGCTTGAACTGTTATGGACTTCGCAAGTCCCGGATATTTAGCCAATGTGTTTCGTTCGCGCTCGACTATTTTCTCTTCGGTCAGACGCGGTGTCTCCTTTGCTATTCTTGCTTCTTCGTCCAGCGCATCCTGAACTTCTTTAGCCGCTCGGGCGTTGGCTTCCTCAACCGCTATGTCAGCATTGATCTTGGCATTTATCAGCTCAGCCACCTGTTCGGTTAGCGCCTTAAGATCGGCTTCAAGCTTGTCGTTGCGGTCTTCAAGGCTTGCATTCTTATTTTCCAGATCTGTGACCCTCCATCCTAGGTCCTCATCTACCTCTGTGAATCGTTGTTCGGTTTCTCTTTCAAGCCGATCCAAGTCATCTACTATTCTTGAGGTCTTATCGTCCAAGGCCTTGGTTTGTTGAAGATGTTCGTTGCGCATAATAGTGTCGTCCTGGTAGTCGGCTTCGAATTTTGTGATCCGTTCTTCTGCCTTTACTAGATTATCCCTCGTCTTTTCGGCGAGCAGGAGTGTTTGGCGCAAGGCTTTCTTGACTTTCGTCTCCAATGGGTGAACCGTTGAGTCTGCAAACTCTTGAATAAGGGACCTGACCTTTTCTTCTGTGACGCCTGGTTCGGAAATCCCAGGTTGAGTAGTTTCACCTTGCCCGGTGAAATGAGTTTCTATCCTTTCGTCGGTCTCGTTTATGGCCGGATCCGCTAGAGGAGGCGTTTCACTTCGGTTCTGATCGTTACTGGTCTTAAGAGCTGGAGAGTGCGGTTTTTCTCACTGTCTGAACACCGCTTCAAGCCGATCAATTTCTTCAGCGAATTCTCCTTTCGCTATCTCAAGCTTTTCTAACACCAAGAGCTATAGGTTAGCCTTCGGTGTTCCCGCAACGTACCTTTTTTTCAGCTTCCGGATACGTACGGTTAGCTTTTGTAGCCGAGCACGCGGTCTCACGATGGCGCATCGGTCCATGGCTTCGTGAAGAGTTTCGGCGTTTGTGAGGCTCAGAACGGTTTCTTCTACCACCTTTAGCCTTTTGAAGCTTTGTTCATAGGTTAGGCCCGGTAGCATGTGCTTGAAGAGTTTGTCATATCGGTACCCGTGCCATTCCCGGTATAATGCGCCAACCGCTTGAACTCGTAGTTCGATTTCCTCCAAGATATTTCGGACAATGGTCGCAGCTATCCTTTGGTCATTATCAGGGGTAGCCTCCTCCTCCTCACGCCCGTCTGCACCGCCATCGGTGTTCTCAAGGCTACCGGCCGCACCGGTATTGTTGGGACTTGTACCCGAATGTTCTTCATCATTCGGTCCTTCTTCATCGGTTTTCTGTGAATCGGTTCGGTCAGACGTTGAAGTCGATTCTTCCTCATCTCTTGTTTGCGAGGGAGGTTCTGTGAATACTATCTTCTCCTTATCTTTGCCTCCGGACTTGCCTTTTGCCGGAGCTGGTGCCTTGGCGGATTTCTTCCTTCGGCCACCTGTAGAGCCGGGGGCTGGCTGCTTCCTCTCAAGGAATTGTTTGGATTTTATTAACCTTCTCGATGGGAGAATAACACCAGGACCGGTGTTGATGTTGTGGTGGAGCATGATTTTTCCAAGGGGAATGGCATATCCCCATGACCGTGCGGAGTCCGGTTTCACCATGTCTTTCAGGTTGTGGAATATTTCCTTCGCCCAGTTGACTTTCGTACCTACCAGCAGACCGACAAGCATCTCGATCTTGTCCTTGGTAAGGTTGTCGTAATTTCCACCTCTCGCCTGAACCGACTTTGTGAAGATGTCACAAAGTGGTATGTACTCCGGTCGTAGTGTCGCTTTCTTACCGGATACTTTCACCGGTTCCGCATTTGCAAAGAGAATCTGACAGGCCGCCTCGAATGTTGCTGGTTCTAGATCTAACAAAGCATTGCGACCACTTGTTGGAAGACGTAGGATCTCCGCAACCGATTCTTCGGTTATCTCGAATTCAGTACCGCTAACAGTTGCGGTTATCTTGTCATCAGATAGAGTTGCGGTTTTGAAGAATTCTTCAACCGCCTCTCTGTATATAACAAAGGGATCGCCCAGAAAATACTCAAGTCCGGCTTCGGTTATCCGGTTAATAACTTCCTTTGCCGCAGGCGAGCCCTTTTGTCGGATCTCCTCGAAATCTACCTGAATGATGTGTTTGAACAAGGCTGAGGCACGACCCATCTTAGATGATTGAGAGTGTTTGAGAAAACTAGAGAGTAACCGCTGAGAGAGAGTTTGAGAATTTAGAGAGAGAAAGCTGTTTCGCGTAAGAGTGAAATGAAATATCCAAGGACTCCTTTTATAGGCGCGGTTTGGAAACCCAACCGTCCCATCAACTCTTGGCGGGAGTTTTCCCTCCAAGCCAAAGAGGCGGCAATATGTGGGCGGGAAGCCAAGAAGGCGTTAATTCAAGAGGCGGCAAACCAAAGGGCGGTAATTCAAGAGGCACGAATCAAGGGGCGGGAAGCCAAAAAGGCGGCAAACTACGGGCGCCAAATCAATGAGCGGTAATTTTGGACGAAAGCTCTTTGGGCGGGAAATTTCTCTCCAACATTTTCAATTTTTGACTTTGATGACGTAATCCCTCCTTTGAAACCGTTTGATGCTGCGGTTTTCTTAATTTAACCGGAGAGTTTGGTTATCGAAAGTTAACCGGTTATTTAAATAAGCAGAATTTTTGCAATCTTTTGAGCTTAAACGGTTTTCCTTGAGATCGGATAAGAGCGCGGTTATTTGACAATGTTAACCGGTTACTTAGATGGATATTTAGATTTTTAAGATGACCCGGTTATTTAGACTAAAATAGAATTATATGGAAGAAACATTACAGAATAGAAACCGAAGAGTATATCGTTGTGAAAATAGACATACATAAGATGGAAAGATTTAACTTATGTAATAACCGCTTTAGAAAGCCTTTCTTCCACCCCATCCATGTCAAGAATGTTCGAGGGAGATGCCGGTGTGCCCGGTCAAATTCTGGCCGGTACTTGAGAATGATCCTACTGATGTGAGGAGCATAACCGAGACCTTTCTTGGATAGCACCATGTTTTTCAAGTTCTGAAAAATAACCGTTGACCAGTTGATGGTCGTGTTGCTAATAATATGGGTTATCATGTCGTATGTTTTTTTGGAGTAACGCTGATTTGGGGATTGACAGATGATAGAGCGGGTTACAATCTCAAGAAGGAGTTGAATGTGATGAGCAAGGCGGGTTTTTAACCCATAGTTTTCCACCGGAACATCGGTTCCAGAGAAGAACAGTGCGTGATCGGCTGCCGCACTCCCCACCTGGGTTGGAAAGTCAGAAAACCTTTTTGTGGGCAAGTTGAACATGTGGGCAAATTCGGCTTCATCAAGCCAGAAAGTATGGTCTCTCACCGTGGAGACGATATAGTTACCTCTGATGCAAGCGCTTCTGAAGAACGTCTTGACATCCTCAATAAGTATGGGACCGGATTCTTCGAGAAAGGTTCGAAGGCCGGTGTCAATGAGAGATTCAAACATGATCTCCTTTGTTTCTCCGTCCCAATGTTCCATACATGAATCGAAGTTGATGCTCAAGAAATTTCCTAGAGTTCTTCTCGGCATGATTCTAATTTTGCTACTAGAGAGAGAGAGAGTTTAAGATTTGTGATGTGTTAAGTTGATTAGGAAAGGTCTCTTTATATAGATCCGGTTCTGGAGGGAAAGTATTAGCATTGAATGTCAGTTTCGTCTCATTGGATAAGAGAATCTTTATGTTTCCAAAGTTCATTGGGAAGAGGCTGATTGCGGAGCCCGAGGTAGGTGTTAGTTGAAAAGTAACCAAGTTAGTTGGGTATTGATTACTTATGTAGTTGGGGGTTACCTCATTAATTTAATATTACTTTTTCATTAAAGATTAATGGACCAACACTCTGGAAAGTAATCAAAGGAAACCGAGGATAACATAGATGAAGCCGAAGAAGATATAGATAAAACCGAAGAAAACATGGATAAAACCGAAATGATCATAGGGAGGTTGAACAAAGATGCACCCGGTGCGTGCAGCAAAATGACCGGGTGTAGGAAGGAGTAACTTAGTGTCCGTTGGAGTTGACGACACCGTTGGGGTTGTTGCGGCGGTTCCTCCTCCTCCAAGCCCTTTCAAACCGCTCATAGAACGAGTCGGTTATTTCTTTGGTTAGCACTTGAGCCTGGTTCAGACCTTCGCCTGGACAGGTCGGAACTCCAAGCTCAACAAGTAGGCAGCTCAGTTGGGGAACGAGGCCGACTGTTCGAACGCCAATCATCCAGATTAGGACGTCGAACAGTACCCTTGTCCAATTAACCGGTGTACCGATGGTGATAGCAGCCATCATGTTGAATGTTGCGGTACAGTAGGTGTTCGTCACATCTCTTCCTAAGATCCTTCGACCTATCACGTCATTGAGGAGCTGATACTCAGCTCTCAAAAGTGATTTCGTACCATGGTCATCAACAAGTTGGTTAGACCGTGCAAAGGTGAAGAAAATCTCGACCTTTAAGTCGGCCGGAACATTGAGATCCGTTAACCCTTGCTTTGGTAGGCTGAAACACCTCGCAAAGTCATTTTCGGTGAAGGCAAAGACTATACCTCCCACTTTTGATTGGATATGAGTATCGAAATGAGGAGTTCCTCTGAAAACTCTGGCATTATAAAGAAACTCTAGGACTGATTCAGAGTAGATAGTATGCTTGTCATCCAGGAAGTACCGAAGACCGGTGTCTTCAAGAGATTTGATCACTTTGAACACATCATAGTGTTCAGTGCTCAAAGCAGATTGGAAATCAACTTGAAAGATGTTAGGAAAATGAGACATTTTGTCTTAGTGAGAGAATGATCTTTGTCTTGTGATTGTTTTGGTTAATGTTTGCTTGACATAAATACTAGTTGGGGGAGTATCCTATTATCCAGGGGTTAGAGGTGATAATGTCTATTAACTACAGTGTAAAGAGTGTTGCATAAAATAGGTATGTTTGCAGCCTAGGGTGTTGGCCATAGACCTGGACCATGAAAGATATCAGATCTTCACGTCTTTTTAGGTGCGACCATTTTACTTTGAAAAGGCAATGTTTCAGAACAGATAAATTTAAACACTGATAGTTATTCCACTTTTGTTTGAATTTCAAATAATCTAAGATAACCTATTTCCGAACCGGTCAGTTATCAGTTGTTCATCCCGATGCGGTTATTTGGTGCATGCACCAAGTAACCGGTCGGTTTACTCTGTCTGATAAACCAAGCGGTTCTTCCACAGATACCCTGAAAATTTGAAGTCCAACAGTTTAGGAGGAACTATCGGTTTTGTCTGTCCGAACCGGTTTCCCTTTAAGCATCCTTAGGAAGGATCTGACTAATGTCGGTTAAACCGAGAGTAAGTCTGAATTGAGAGAACTTAGCTTCCTGTAGAGGCTTGGTGAAGATATCGGCTACTTGTTGATCAGTTGGTACGTATTCCAGCTAGATATGCTTCAGCATGACATGTTCCCGGATGAAGTGGTGCCTTATGTCTATGTGTTTGGTTCTGGAGTGGAGAACCGGATTGTAAGTGATTGATATGGCACTTGTGTTGTCACAGAAAATCGGAGACTCTTCGGCTGTGACACCGAAATACTTCAGTTGTTGTTGGATCCAAAGAAGTTGTGAACAACAGCTTCCGGCCGCCAGGTATTCAGCTTCTGCGGTTGATGTGCCAACCGATGTTTGTTTCTTGCTATGCCATGAAACAAGCCGGTCACCTAGGAACTGATATGTTCCGCTGGTGCTTTTTTTGTCAATCTTGCAACCTGCATAGTCTGCATCTGAGTAACTCGTTAGGTTAAAGGACGAATCCTTTGGATACCACAAGCCGACATCAGGTGTTCCCTTTAGGTATTTCAGTATTCGCTTTGCAGCTGTGTAGTGGGATTGTTTTGGATTGGCTTGGAATCGTCCACACACACCGACTGCAAATAGAATATCCGGTCTACTCGCTGTCAGGTATAGGAGAGAGTCGATGATGCCCCGGTAAGCGATCTGGTCTACTGATTGACCCTCATCATCCTTGTCCAATTTAACCGATGAGCTCATTGGAGTAGCCGCTGAGGAGCATGTGTCCATCCCAAACTTCTTTAGAAGTTCCTTGGTGTACTTGGGTTGGCTTATGAACGTTCCTTCTTCCAGTTGTTTAACTTGAAGACCTAGGAAGAAACTTAATTCTCCCATCATACTCATTTCAAACTTGTTAGTCATCAGGGTTGAAAATTTATCACATAATTTAGGATCGGTTGAACCGAAGATGATATCATCTACATAGATTTGAACAAGGAGGATATGTTCCTTCTTTTCAAATTTAAACAACGTTTTATCCACCGAACCGATGGTGAAATCATGTTTTAACAAGAATGCGGTTAGTGTGTCATACCAGGCTCTAGGTGCTTGTTTTAGACCGTATAAAGCTTTGGAAAATCAGCACTTTTGACACCGGGTGGTTGTTCAACATACACCTCTTCACGTAGGTCACCATTCAAAATAAATCTTAAAGTTTTTGAAAGCAGCAAAAGCTAGAAAAATCCTAATGGCTTCAATCCTAGCTACAGGGGCAAATGATCCTTCAACATCAATTCCTTCTTCCTGTTTGTAACCTTGTGCCACTAATCTGGCTTTGTTCCTCGTGACCAAACCGTCCTCATTGAGTTTGTTTCTAAATACCCATCTTGTTCATATGACCGATTGATCTTTCGGTCTAGGAACTAGGTACCAGACATTATTACTCTCAAACTGGTTTAGCTTTTCTTGCATTCCCAAGATCCAATCCGGATCTGACAATGCTTCATCTATTCTTTTTGGCTCAATCTGGGATATAAAGGCGGAATTGAAATATTCCTCCAGAATTTGACGCCTAGTTCGAACAGGTTCTGAAGAGTCACTTATAATTTGCTCAGGAGGATGTTTAGTGTTCCTTTTGAAATTTGGTTCAGGGATGTCTACCAAATCACCGTTTACTTGATCAAGGCTAGACATATCGGTAGGCTGAACAGGATTGTCAGACCAACCGACGTCCTCGGTTTGAACCGGGGTGTCAGCTTCCTGTCGTGGGACAGCTTGATCCGGCTGGGTTTGAATATTACCCATTTGGTCATGGACAAACCGTTTGAAGACCGGATTCTCATCTTCACTGTCATAATAGATATTGTTATTTACCAATCTGTTGTGTAGATCAAAGCATGATGCATTGTTACTTTCAACCGATTCATCGAAAGCAACGTGAAGTGATTCCTCCATGGTTAAAGTTCTATTGTTATACACTCTATATGCCTTACTCACTGCTGAGTAACCTAGCATGATCCCAATGTCGGTTTTTGCATCAAAAGCAGAAAGATATGTTTTAGCATTTATATGTATATAGCATTTACAACCAAAAATCTTAAGGTACTTGAGGTTGGGAACCCTGTTAAAATAAACCTCATACAGTGTTTTGTTATGAAACTTGTTAATCAGAGACCAGTTTTGTGTATAACATGCAGTGTTGATAGCCTCAGCCCAAAATTTTTTAGCAATACCCGAATCGGCTATCATGGACCGTGCGGCTTCCTTGAGAGTCCGGTTTCTTCTCTCGGCCAGACCATTTTGTTGAGGAGTCCTAGCACTAGAAAACTCGTGTCTAATACCGGATTCATCAAGAAATGCGGTTATGGTACTATTGGTAAATTCGGTACCTCTCTCACTTCTAATACTATTAATGCGAGTTGATTTTTCATTTTGTAAACGTTTAAGCAGTATAATCAGGTTTGATGCGGTTTCACGTTTGGATGGTAAGAATATTACCCATGTAAACCTAGAGTAATCATCAATAACTACCATGGTGTAAAGCATACCCCCTAGGCTAATGACCTGAATCGGTCCAAATAAATCCATGTGAAGGAGATCTAAGCATCGGCTAGATTGGATATTCCCTTTACTTTTAAAAGTTGACCTAGTTTGTTTACCCATTTGACATGCTGAGAAAACCTTATCCTTGTTAAATACTATGTCAGGAATACCTTCAAATAACTTTTTACCGCGAATATAGTTTAAGGTTTTCATGTTCAGATGGTTTAGTCTCTTATGCCACAACCAGGTTTGATCAGTTTTAGCTATCATGCATATAGGGTATTCTACCTTAGTTTTCCAGTCTACTTTGTAAATATTACCTAGCCTATTTCCGGTTAGTAGTATAATGCCTTGGTGGTTTTAACTAAGCATGCATGTTTAAGGAATTCTACCGTGTATCCAGCATCACACATTTGACTAATGCTTAGCAAGTTAAAACGTAGGTTTTCTACTAAGAGTACATTATCAATAGTTAAGTTACCATGGACAATCTTACCCTTGCCCACAGTTCTACCTTTTGAATTGTCACCGAAGGTGATTAGTGCACCGGTTTCTATTCTGATGTCGGTTAGCAGATTGTTGTTCCCGGTCATATGCCTGGAGCAACCACTATCCAGGTACCATTAAAAGTTTCCTAGCCGTTTCTTTATATCCTGCAAAATGTACATATTTACAATTGTTTGGTACCCAGATTCACTTGGGTCCACATGCGGTCAGTTCTCTGGCTGGTTCACTAGACTGTTCGGTCTTAAGTGGTGGTTCAGGTTCTGACTCGGTTTCTAAGGTAGAGGTTTCATCGGGTTCTATGATATCTGGTTCGGCTATAATGGGTACTTCTGGTTCTGTCGGAATGGGTACTATAGGATCGGTTCTAAAGTTGAGTTGCTTAAGTAACATGGCTAGTAGGTTCTTATACTCTTCTACCATATCATTCAATGCATTATATAACTCATCTTTAGAAAATTCTTCACAAGGAGAGTCAAATACTTGTTCCTCATTTTCCATAAGGCATGTGAGTTCATCATCATTGTCATTGTGAGCCCATAAGATTCCTCCGTCGTCGGCTATCAGTGCTTTCTGAACCTCACTCCCTTCACCGGTTTGTTGATAGTTGTTTCGGTTATCTTGGTTATCCGGTTTCCGGTTATCCCTCCTCGGTTTTCTGCATTCCCACTTAAAATGTCCCAAACAGTTACAGTTATAACACCTTACATTGGATTTATCTCCATAGTTGTAGTTTGTCGTTTGGCTTCTTTTCATGAACCTCCCAAACTTCTGTGCAAGCATCGCCATGGCATCCTCGGTGAACTGTTCGGCGGTTCTGATCGGTGCAGGTGCAACCGGTTCTGTGGATGTGATTAGTGCTCTGGTTGAGGTTGAAGCCGAAACCTCTTCTTCAGTTCTAGACCTCATTTCGAACTCATATGCCTTAATATCTTCGAATACATCATGTAGCTTCATCTTACTTAGGTAGTTTGATTCCCTCATCACCATTGTCTTTATGTCCCATGCACTTGGAAGAGATCTTAATGCTTTCATGATGACCTCCTTGTTGTCAAACCTCTTGCCAAGAGTTGCTAGCTCATCTAGCACACTAGTGAACCGGTCACTGTACTCTTTCATTGTTTCTCCCTGTTTCATCTTGATGCTTTCAAACTTCTGAGTGGCTACCATTACCTTGTTTTTCTTTGTTCTTTCATTTCCCTCAAAGATCTGAATGACTGTGTCCCATGTCTCCTTTGCGGTTTTGCAATCTCTGATCTTGCAGTACGTGTTTCTGTCCACACTGTTGGAGATCCGGTTTCTAGCATGGTTATCCAGGTTGTTTCTTCTCCTATCTTCAGCTGTCCATTCCTTTCTGTCCTTATCAATAATTATCGGTCCTTCGGCCAGAATGGATTCCATCTCATCATCCAAGGTGATTAAGTGTAGGTGCATGTGTGCCTTCTAGTTGGCAAAGTCATCACCTTCTAGCATAGGTGGCCTATCGAACGACATGCTTGCTTGAGTATTGAAACTAACTGCTCTGATACCAATTGTTAGGATCTAGGTCGCGGCTGGAGGACCAGGGTTGGGCCGGTTAGCGCGTCTCACTCAAAGGGTGGTGATTAATCCGGTTAGAGATTAACACCGGGGTTTCAATACTACACAAACTATCACAAACCCTTTAACTAGATTCAAGCGCGGAAGAGGTTTGTTTCAGGTTGAAGCAACACACTCACGAGATAGGCAGAACCGGTTTTGGATGATATAGGTTTGAAAATTGATGGGTCGGTTTTTGTAACCTGGTGATTCGGTTTGGATAGAGTAGAGTCGGTTGGAGCGGTGTAGGTATGTTAGTACAGGTCGGTTAGAATATAGAACCAGCAGAAAGTAAGTAACAAGACAGATTTTATGGATGTTCGGAGATAAAACTCCTACGTCACCCCTTCCTCTCGAAACCGTGAGAAGGATATTCATTAAGGAATACAAATACAATCCGATCGAGACTTATTTCCTGCTCGATAACACCAGTACAATTTACACCGAAATTGTAGATACACTTCAACTTAGCACTTAAGCTTTTCTAGAGATAGAACACAATCTTATCACTTGTAAATTAAATGTTCGCTATATCGCTTGTGTCCCAATATTTCTCGATTTGTCCCGTATTTACTCTTCTTCAGCTGCTCCTTTTATAGGTGAAATATGCCAACGGTCATATTTCACTTTCTTGAATTTGATTGGCTGAGCAGAGGTTCAGTGATACAGACCTGGCGATCAGCTTATCAGACCTGGCGGTCATCTCTTCAGACCTGACGGTCAACTTTACAGACTATGCAGTCTGTTCTTCCGGTGTGTAAGACAAACCTGCTAGGTTTGTCTTTTACTCAATGTGGTAACTGTTGGTTAGATAGTTGTCTGTACTTGGAAGATTTCCTTTCTGATTTATCCTGAAGTGGAAAGATTCTGTAGGACGGTTTTCTGCAGCCTGCAGACTGTCCTCAGACTTGTATGAATATGGTAATGTTCAGTCTGTTCCTTTGGTATCATTCTCAACAGATACCCGAAGTATCTTCTTGTACTTGGTCGGTCATTTTACTTAACCGGATGACTTCCGGTGTAATTGGTTTAACCGGACAGCTTCCGGTGTGATTCCTTTGCCTTGTAGCTGAACGACTGTCTGGTATTTCCGGTTCTTAGCTCTGGCCGATCCTTTGTGCGGTCATGTTTCGAAAGTTCCTGGTCGGTTTAATTGCTTGACCGGTTAATCTTCTTAACCGGTTCATTTGTTTGACCGGTCCGGTTCCTTGTTCCTGCATGGACGGTTATGTTTTGTGAACCGGTCTAATTTTATCTAACAACGTCTAACTCCACTGAGTTAGACTGCACGTCTAATTACGAGATCTATTAGACTGCACGTCTAACTCCATTGAGTTAGATTGCACGTCTAATTCCAAATATATTGGACTACACGTCTAACTCCGCTGAAATAGACTGCACGTCTAATTACGGATTCCATTAGACTGCACGTCTAACTCCACGAGTTAGACTACACGTCTAATTACGGATTCTATTAGACTGCACGTCTAACTACAAGAATTAGAATGCACGTCTAATTACGGATTCCATTAGACTACACGTCTAACTCCACGAGTTAGATAGCACGTCTAATTCTGTGCATCTAATACCAAATCGGTCTAATGAGCCTCATTAGAACCAAGTCTCAAGAAATATGATATCGATACACCTCCATCAAAGCGCATAAATCATTTCATCATCGAAATCCCAATAGTCAAACTACTTCAACACTTGGTCAAAATAATTTGACCCAACAATTTCCCCCTTTTTGATGATGAAATTGAAAACCTACATATATATATAACAAAAAAACACATTCATCATATAAATAAACAAACTCCTGTTTGCATGAAGATAAAATGTTGGGTCAAATTATTTTGACTAAGTGTTGAAATAATTTATCCATTGAGATTTTGATTATGAAATGACTTATGAGTTTTGATGCAGGTGTATTGAAACAATATTTCATAAGAGTTGGCTTTAATGAGAGTCATTAGACCGAATTTGGCATTAAATGCATAGAATTAGACGTACAGTCTAACTCATCGGAGTTAGACGTATAGTCTAATGAATGCATAGAATTAGACGTACAGTCTAACTCATCGGAGTTAGACGTGTAGTCCAATGAATGCATAGAATTAGACGTACAGTCTAACTCGCCGGAGTTAGACGTGTAGTCAAATGAATGCATAAAATTAGACGTACAGTCTAACTCATCGGAGTTAGACGTATAGTCTAATGAATGCATAGAATTAGACGTACAGACTAACTCACCGGAGTTAGACGTGTAGTCTAATGAATGCATAGAATTAGACGTACAGTCTAACTCATCGGAGTTAGACGTGTAGTCTAATGAATGTATAGAATTAGACGTAAGTCTAATATACACGGAATTAGACGTAAGTCTAATGTGTTCGAAATTAGACGTACAGTCTAACTGAACGGAGTTAGACGTGTAGTCTAATAGACTTGTAATTAGACGGACAGTCTAATAGATATTCCGAATTAGACGTGCAGTCTAATGGCTATTGGATAATTAGACGAGCAGTCTAATTAGTGAAAGTTAGACGTGAGTCTAACTCATTCAGACAAGTTTGAGGTTGAACTGGAATTAGACGTGTAGTCTAACTCAGTGGAGTTAGACGTGCAGTCTAATGGTTATTGGATAATTAGACGGACAGTCTAATTAGTGAAAGTTAAACGTGAGTCTAACTCCTTCAGACAAGTCTGAGGTAGAACCGGAATTGGACGTGCAGTCTAACTCAGTGGAGTTAGATGTGCAGTCTAATGGTTATTGGATAATTAAACGGGCATTTTAATTAGTGAAAGTTAGATGTGAGTCTAACTCCTTCAGACAAGTCTAAGGTAGAACCGAAATTAGACGTGCAGTCTAATGGTTATTATAATTAGACGTGAGTCTAATTCTATTAGACCAAGCATTCTAATAGACGTTATTATTAGAAGGAGATGTTTGATTTCATTAGACTGATTTTACAATACGTCTAATTGAAATACGTCTAATGCTCAGCTTAAGTAGTATGCTTGAAGCTAGCATTTCACATACCCACGTGCTATAGCTGTACCCTACTACTGCTCCACTTTCTAGTGAAGATTAGTACAACAACTATATGTAACCAACCAAGGAATGCCACATAAGAGAATTTTCCACACATTACTTGTTTTGCAGGTACATCCCTGATAGAATATTCGGCGCACTACTAGTGATGTACGACCACGATGCTTGTGCTCAAAACCTGTTGTATACAATGGAGGCTTTCCAATGGAAGAGTGCCACGTATCATTCTTGAAAATTCGACCATTAGCTCCTACTTATTATTTAACAAATCTCAAGGACAACGGACAATCTATCTTACAAATCTGCGTTTACACAACGAACAAGCAATCGGATTTTACAGAGAGAAAAACTGTTCTATCATCTTGCTTAATGAAGTCAAGCCTTTGAATATTCATACTTTGAAGTTGCTTTCTGATTGTACTGTGTGTGAATCAAGAGAGAGCTTGAATCAAAATACCTTTAGCTAAGTCATATTCTTCATCTTTTAATTGAACAGAAAGTGTTCTGTTCAATAGTGAGCTAAGTGTGTGTGAATTGTATTTGATTCGAATCATATTATAGTGAATCCTTCCGGTGGTTGGAAGAAGGGGTGACGTAGGAGAGTTTTTCCGAACATCCATAAACAAACTGGTGTGTTCTTTCATTTCTGTCATCTTTTCATATTTCATCTTGTGCTTCAAACCCAAGTAAACAATTCTGCCTTGAATCTGTTTCAAGTGTTTACAAGTGTTTGCATAGAATAGAAAGCGAATTAAATCCCTAACAGGATTTCTTTCAAACCGTTTTTCATAAGCCTTCATCCATAGCCAGACCTCCGTCTCTATCGATAAAGTCGATCCTATCAATTGGTATCAGAGCCTTGTTTCTATTCTCAAGCCTTTCCTGAAATATGTCGACCATATCAAAAGATGTCAGTGTTACAGCCATTCCAACTTTCTCTCGAGAAAACTGAATTGTTTGGAAGAAAAGAGTTCGTGCTCATCTATCTTCTCTGCATGATGACATGTGGAGCGTTGTCACAGAAGGTCCTATCAAGATTGATAAGGAGAAGGCTGACTGAACCGTTGATGAAAAGAGGCAAAACAATCTCAACAACATGGCTCTTGATGTTCTGTACAGATCTCTCGATGACAGTATGTTCAACTACATTATAGAATGTGATACTGCCAAAGAGGTCTAGGACAGACTCACTCAACTGTGCGAGGGCAACGAGAAAACCAAGGAAAACAAGATCATGGTTGCCACTCAATAGTTTGAAAACTTCAAAATGCTTCATGGTGAAACAATGAACGATTTCGACACCAGATTCAGCAAGATCGTCTCCTCTCTGTCTATCCTAGGCAAGACCTATAGCAACCAGGAGCTTGCTATCAAGGTCATGCGTGCTCTTCTAAGGGAATGAGACATAAAGACTATGGCGATGAGAGAATCCAAAAATCTTAATAAGATCTCTCTCTATGATCTCTTTGCTGACCTCAAGGCCTATGAGTTCGAGCTGAACTGTAGGATGGAAGAAGATCAACCCACGTCCGTTATCATTGCCAAAGCATTGGTGACTGCTGAAGAGCCACCAACCGCTCCGGATGTGAAGATGGAAGCTCAGCAGCTGAGCAGCGATGCCATGTCTCTCTTTGTGAAGAAGTTTGGCGACTTCATGAAGAAGAGCAACTCTTACTCAAACTCTTCAAATTCTAATGATAATAAAAAAATTAAAGTTAATGTTACTTGTTTTAACTGTGGTATTAAAGGTCATTATGCATCGGATTGCCGAAAGCCAAAACGTGAAGATGCCAAGGATGATGGGAAAGAGCTGAAGGCTCTTATGGTAGGTGGCGGGAAGAACAGAGGAAGTAGCCGTGGCTCTTATTTTTCATCTAGTGAAAGTGATGAAGAAGAGGTGGCGTGCTTCATGGCAAGAGAAGATGAAGAAGGAACTCAGGAGACTGAGGTATTTGATTTCTCTTCCGAAAGGTTTTCAAGGGAACAACTGGTAGCTACACTAGATGACATGGTCATTGAGTACAGAAAGCTAGCAGAATCCTTAAATGAAACTAAATCTTCATCAGATATAAACAAACCAAATCTGTCTCAAGATGAAGAGTCAAATATTTTTGAAAAGAAGATTGAAGAGATCTCATTTGTGAATAAGATGCTCAAAGAACAAATTCAAACTCTTTCATATGAAAACAAAAGGTTAAACTATGTTGTCTATGCATGGACAAGGTTTGGAGATGCTGTCAAATATCATATCAACATGTTGAAACTTGTTGGATCTAGATTCGGATTAGGGTTTGATAGCAATTACCCTAACCTGTCATGCAAAAAGTCAAAATCATATGACTAACTTAAGCCAATAAGTTTTGTCAAAGGAAGTATGACTGACATTGAATCTGATCCTATTCATGAAGAAGTTGCATTCTAAAATGAAATAGTTTATGTTCCGCCTACTGTTAGTTGGCTTAAGAATAAGCTAGAAGCAGCTAACAAGTCTGGCAATCTAAAACATGACTCTAAGTCAATGAGTTTTACAAGAAAATATTCTTCAAAAGTTAAAGGATCAGTGGCTAGCAGGAAGTCATCTGCTAAGTCAAAATCCTATGCATTAATCACAACACAAAATGGGAAGTCCATTAGAATAACTCAAATATGGATTCCTCATGGACTAATTGATTGAGGACCCAATTGAGTATAGATACTAAAATGTGTAAATAGTTTCTTTTGTAGGTGATGCAGGAGGATTTCAAGAAAGAAGCTAGAAGAGTACTCTTCTGAGTACACAGCCCGAAAGATCAACAATGGCATTTGCCATTCTAGAAGAATAAATGTCTTTATTTGTTGAAAATGTTTTTGGTCTTTGGACCACGAAAATTCTTTATTACATTTTTTTTAATGAGAGGGACAAATACTTTGGAAGTGAAGATACTCTCTAGACGAATATCCTTAATCTGTCTAATTAGACAAAGGTGTCTGAAAGAAACAGTGTGTACTTAGACGTATTTTTGCTCAAAATCCATTCATTTAAGTCTATATGTTGAGGTGTTATACCTACGCAATTAAACGGACACGTCTAGTAGACGTTAGACGTTTTTACGTCACGAGCAAGTGGATGCTCACGTCTAATCAAACACACATCTAACACGTGATGTTTATGCGGAATTAGACGTACACGTCTAATAGACATTAGACGGATTTTTATAATACAGAATTAGACGTATGCGTCTAATAGATTCATCCGTCTAATAGACGTTCTGTTATATGGATTTGTGGAGTAAGAAAAACGTCTAACTATGTGCTGATTAGACTGATCAAGGACAATTATCCCACGATTAAGAGTTATTTATTTTTCCCGCTCAAAGTATCAAACAGTCATCTCTTACTAACATGAAGACACGTGTTTCTCAAGTTTAGAGAAAATGACTTATATACCCTCATTTGTAATTATGACTTCTTGAAAAAGGGCGTCTAACATTTATTAATGGGCCATACCCTTAAGAAAAGATGGTTATTCTGTATTTCCCTCTTCTGTCTATATAAGGACATTAGTTCTCTTTGCATTTCTCTCACTAAATCTCCCTAAAATCTTGTATCGTTTCATATTCTTTCGAAAATGGTGAAGAAAATCACTTTGGTTCATTGTAATTTGTAGGTGGATTTTCCATCGGTGTACACTTTCGATCAACCGGAGGTGGTGGAGATGTTCCGAACCCTAGAATATTCTAGGTTAAGGAAGTATCTTGGCGGTCCGTTCATATTCTATGAAAATGAAGTTCGCGAGTTCTTCAAAACGACAACTATGGTGGGTGAATCTATTGTAGAAATCGTCAACGACATAGAGTTTTCCTTCGATGAAGCAGTTTATGCGGAGTTCTTTGAACTTCCAACGGAAGGGCACTCGTTCAATCTGATCCTTTCATCAGAAATCATGGAGGAGATGAAGAGAACCTTTTTATGTTAATGGACTCAAAAAGGCGTTTAAACCGCATTTCATTCTACTGAACGACGTGGTGGCAAAGGCGCTACAAGGGAAAGCTGACTCTTTCCATCTCTATAGTCAAGACCGTTTTGACTATATGTGTGCTATTTCAAAGGGAATCCAGGTAAACTTGGCTCACACCCTTTTCCAGAACTTTTGCTTCTTGATCTGTCAGACGAACAAGGAAAGCATAATGTTTGCGGCTCAACTGAGTCGTTTGTTCAAGCATTTGGGGGTTCCTGTTGGGGAACCTGTGCAGACCAACCCTCCAAGAGTATATACTACCCTTACAGTGGCTAACACACTGATGAGGTTGAAGAACAATCTTGAATTTGCTTCTGGTGATTTTAGTTACCAAACCGGTGGAAAGCCCTCTATCCGATCCAAGCAACCATCTACTTCTGTGATGTCAACAAGGGTAAAGAGATCGAAAACGGTGAATGAATCGGAGGCCAGTTCCTCTAGTTTGAAGAGTTCAAACAAGAAGGACTCTGAATTTGTCGATTCAAGGTTGAGGCAAGGTCTAGGCGTACTTGCTGCAACTCCGATGTCCTCACTATCCACTCCCTCAACCATTTTGAGGAAGCCTTCGAGATCATGTGTCTCAAAGGAGAAGAAGACGAAGGCGCCCCACGCGTATAAATCTATAAAGCTAACATCTTCTAAATCTTTGTCCCCTGTGCCTAAGTTTGATGTTCCCGTTGTGGAACAAGCTGAATCTGTATTTTCTCCATTGAGAGAATCTGCTAAAGGGCCTGTTGTTGAGTCAGTCGGTCCAAATGATGAAAATGTTGACAGGAATGTGTCTCTTGTTGTTTCAACTGATCTAATAGTCGTCGGTGCTACAAAGTCATCTCAACTAGAACAAGGTGTTGTTCTTACCCTTGTGGTTGGTGAACCCACTATTCCTGCTCCTAAAGATTCATTGATAGCTGGGAAAGTTATTCGTGTGGAGCTCCCTGCTGAGTTCTGTAAGAAACCCCAATCTGCGTTTGAACTTATGCGTTCCAAAAGACAGACATGTAGAATCATGTTCGGTGAACCCAGAACTGCTTCAAAACCCGTAGAGGTTGTTGGAAAAGGCAAAAAGATTGCGATTCCATTTCCTGAAAAAGTATCGGAGGCAACAGGGATTGTTGACCTCATTTTAGATCAGGTTAAAGTCATTACGATTGAGAAACTAGAGATTTTTGAATCATGGTCCCTGGAGAGACTGTCGTCCAAGTACAATGATTCTCTGACAAATTCTGCAATAACGAATGAATGGAAGAAGCGGGTAGCAAACAAAAAGAAAGTTCTTAAATGGGCAAGAACTTCAGAGGTTGTTGAGGCTCTAAAGAGAAAAGATCTAGTGGAAGCTTGCTTGTATGGAAAAGCTCTTTTCCCAATCTTTGAAGCCAAAAAGGCTAACTTCAATCCTGCTGAGAAAGGATCTGAAGTTGAATTAAAAGTTTTGAAAAGGTTGAACGACATTTTGGACAGTTACGTCTCTGTAGCTTCTCGACACATTCATGGCGCCGATTGTTCTGGCGCAGAACCTCTCAATGATGATGAAGTTATGGATGTCCTCTAGATGTTGCTCTATTGATCGAATTCGGAATCTTTCTGCCGAAGAGAGACGCATTATAGATCAACCTATTCAAGAGTATCCGAATGAAGAAGAAGAAAAAGTGATTGTCCAAGAGCCTGAACAAGCCCTTGATAAAATGTAGAAGAAGTTCTTGTGGAAGATGTGATTGAGGAGGCTGTTCAAGCTCCTATTGAAGAAGATGTTGCAATAACCCATGTTGTGAGAACAGAGGAAGTTCATGAGAAAGTGGCCGAGGTAACTCAGCCAGAAACAGTCAGATCTGAGGGGGAACCCTCCAAAGAGAAGGTCGTTGAAGAAGGGAGTTCCTCATCTGAGGAGGAACAAGATCAACAAGCAACTTTTATCAAGCCCTGTCTATTTCCCGACACCATTGTGGGAAATGTTCATGAAAATATCAACATTCCTATTCATTACACTGGAAATATATATGAGAGATTTCAGAGAGCTGAAGAAGAAAGTTTAGAAGAAGAGCAAGATGAAGCTGCTAAGAAAGCCGAAAAGAATCAACCGGAGCAATCCTTGCAGATTCACACAAACTTTGAGCCAATTCAGAGCATGGCAGTAGAGTCTGAAGAGATTTCATCACATGAAGAATCTTCTGTTGAAGGAAACAAGATGTTAAGGTCTATGCAGTCTGTGCTCTCATCGATTCAGAAGACCATGACAAAGGCCATGAATACGAAGGAAGAAGAAAGAAAGGGATTTTGCGAGATTATCAAGGTCCTTACTAAACTGGATAAAACTCTGAAGAAGAACACATATGAGACTCACGTCGCAAATCTAAACTTCTCAAAGTTTGAAAAGAAACTCTTCAGCCGGCAAAGTGAATTACTGGACATTGAAAGGCAATTCAATGATGAACGTCACAAGGAGACCTTAGAAGAATTCAGTCTGGTGAAGAATCAAATGGTGGAAATTCAGGGCTGTTTGAGTAGAAATGACAATAAACGACATGAATTTGTTGACTCCATTGCAAGGAAGTTTCAAGCAAAGGAGAACGCAAAGGCCAATGCTGAAGGTGATCAATCTCGATCCGCTCAAGGCGAGTCAAGTAGAAGAAATGACGGCGTGTCGACCGGAACTAGATCCAGGCGAGCTTCAAGCACCGATGATAATCCTAGGCCAACCAAGAGAGGTGGAGGTCGAAGCAGTAGTGATTGTGGAGGTCGAAGCGATAGTGATCGTGGAGGTCGAAGTGGTGGTGGCCGTAGTAGGCTAGCAAATGTAAATCAAGGAGGTCGTGGAAGCGGTAATCAACGTGGTGGTAGATCAAGTGGAGGCGGTTGTGGTGGTCGCGGCTATCCTTCCTTCTTCAACATGCTTCCCGGTCAAGAAATGAGTCCAACCGATCCTCGAGTTAAAAGGGAAGAACAATAATCTCTTTTTACACTCTATTTATGTCTTTCAAACAATGTTTCTGATAGAAAAATTAAGTAAGTTAATTTTCGAAACCGGCCACTTATTACAAGTTTTGAATATTTATTCTAAATAATCAAAAAGGGAGAAATTGATAGAAAAATTAAGTAAGTTAATTTTTGGAACCGGCCAGACAAACTAAACAGTTGTTAACTTTCATGTGCAGATACAGATCAAAACCGTATGAACCGGTTGGCGTATCAAAACCGGTTGCTGTTATACTTCAAAGAAACCAGTTTCAGGTGATCAAGTTAAAGATCAGAGGAACCGGTTTTTACTTTCTCAAGCGACCGGTTAGCAAAGACAAAAGGTTACATACCAGCCGGATCATACTGCACAAGACACAAAAACCGGAAAATTCAAACTTCAAGAGTGACGTACCATGACGAAAGAAACGTGTCTTGAAAGAATAAAAGAAGATCAGATCCGATCGGAAGCATGCGAGGAAAGCAATGATGCTTTATTGATCCGAAGTTTACAACCGGAGTGGATGTCCAACACGTGTCCAAATCTGAAAACCGGCTATGTCATCTTCTGCTCAGAGCTGCCTGCATGACTTCCAGGTGTTGAGGAAGGTGAAGCGTGCAAGCAACCTCTCTGCACCGGCGTGATAACGATCAACCAATCCAGAGGAAAGAGAAGAAAAACGACCGTTGAGTCCTCTCAGCTATAAAAGGAAGACGAAACGTCTTCATTTAATGCATCATCAGTTCTCAAAGTTGCACATTACGGATTACGAAAAGCATTAAGTTCTAGAGAGATAAACTGTTTTATTCCAAAATTGGTGTGTCTAAAACCGGAAGCTTTTTGTGTGTTGTTGTGTTGAGTTGTTGTATTACATCAAAGAGTGAGTTTGGTGTAACCGGCGAGTAGCGAAGTTGGGCTCGACCGGCAGTGTTGTTGTAACTCTAAGAGTTAGTGGAGATCCTTCTCATAACCTGAGAAGAAGGGGTGACGTAGGAGGGTTTGCTCCGAACATCCATAAACAAATCCTTGTCTCGAGTTCTTTCCTTTGCTTTTATTATTTAGCCTAACCTCAAACTAATCATACTCCTAAAACCGGTCACTCATATCCATAAAACCGACTCCTTCTAAAACATCATCTAAAGTCGCATAAGTTGCTTCAACCTGAAACAGACATTTCCGCCCTTGAACCCGGTTCAAGAGTCTGTGACAGTTTGTGCAGTGCTGAGAACGGTTTTAATCTCTAACCGGACTATCACCAAAGAGTTGAGTGTGTTGTAAGCGGCCACCCTTTCCGAAACCGGAAACACCCCGGTCCTCCAAGGGCGTCCCCGATCCTAACAGTTTCTTTGATGGTTCTCTGAATATTGGTTTTGAATGTTTGATGTAAGTAAACAAGGGTTTAGTTTATTTATATAATGAATGCATATTTTGGTATATGTATGCAAGTTTCCAATTTCTTCATCAAAAATGGGGAAATTGTTGGGTCAAATTATTTTGACTAAGTGTTGAAATAATTTATCCATTGAGATTTTGATGATGAAATGACTTTTGAGTTTTGATGCATGTGTATTGAAACAATATTTAATAAGACTTGGCTCTAATGAGAGTTATTAGACCGATTTTGACATTAAATGCATAGAATTAGACGTACAGTCTAACTCATTGGAGTTAGACGTGTAGTCTAATGAATGCATAAAATTAGACGTACTGTCTAACTCATCGGAGTTAGACGTGTAGTCTAATGAATGCATAGAATTAGACGTACAGTCTAACTCACCGGAGTTAGACATGTAGTCTAATGAATGCATAGAATTAGACGTACAGTCTCACTCATCGGAGTTAGACATGTAGTCTAATGAATGCATAGAATTAGACGTACAGTCTAACTCACCGGAGTTAGACGTGTAGTCTAATGAATGCATAGAATTAGACGTACAGTCTAACTCATCGGAGTTAGACGTGTAGTCTAATGAATGTATAGAATTAGACGTAAGTCTAATATACACGGAATTAGACGTAAGCCTAATGTGTTCGAAATTAGACGTACAGTCTAACTCATCGGAGTTAGTCGTGTAGTCTAATAGACTTGTAATTAGACGGACGGTCTAATAGATATTTGGAATTAGACGTGCAGTCTAATGGCTATTGGATAATTAGACGTGTAGTCTAATTAGTGAAAGTTAGACGTGAGTCTAACTCCTTCAGACAAGTCTGATGTAGAACCGGAATTAGATGTGCACTCTAACTCAGTGGAGATAGACGTGCAATCTAATGGTTATTTGATAATTAGAACGAAAATCTAATTAGTGAAAGTTAGATGTGAGTCTAACTCCTTCAGACAAGTCTGAGGTAGACCCGGAATTAGAGGTGCAGTCTAACTTAGTGGAGTTAGACGTGCAGTCTAATGGTTATTTGATAATTAGACGGGCAGTCTAATTAGTGAAAGTTAGACATGTGTCTAACTCCTTCAGACAAGTCTGAGGTAGAACCGGAATTAGACGTGTAGTCTAACTCAGTGGAGTTAGACGTGCAGTCTAATGGTTATTATAATTAGACGTGAGTCTAATTCTATTAGACCAGGCGGTCTAATAGACGTTATTATTAGAAAGAGATGTTTGATTTCATTAGACTGATTTTACAATCCGTTTAACTGAAATACGTCTAATGCTCAGCTTAAGCAGTACGCTTGAAGCTAGCATTTCACCTACCCACGTGCTATAGCTGTACCCTACTCCTGCTCCACTTTCTAGTGAAGATTAGTACAATAGCTATATGCAAACAACCAGGGAATGCCACATAAGAGAATTTTCCTCACATTACTTGTTTTGCAGGTACATCCCTGATGGAATATTCGGCGCACTACCAGTGATGTACGGCCACGATCCTTCTGCTCAGAACCTGCTGTGTACATTGGAGACTTTCTAATGGAAGAGTGCCACGTATCATTCTTAAAGATTCGACCGTTAGCTCCTGCTCAATATTTAACAAATCTCAAGGACAACGGACAATCTGTCTTACAAATCTTCCTTTACACAACGAACAAGCAATCGGATTTTGACAGAGAGAGAAATTGTTCTATCATCTTGCTTACTGAAGTCAAACATTTGAATATTCATACTTTGAAGTTGCTTTCTGATTGTACTGTGTGTGAATCAAGAGATAGCTAGAATTAAAACACCTTTAGCTGAGTGATATTCTTCATCTTGTAATTGAATAGAAAGTGTTATGTTCAATAGTGAGCTAAGTGTGTGTAAACTGTATTTGATTTGAATCATATTATAGTGAATCCTTCCGGTGGTTGGAAAAAGGGGTGACGTAGGAGAGTTTCTCCGAACATCCATAAATAAACTACTGTGTTCTTTCATTTCTGTCATCTTCTCATATTTCATCTTGTGCTTCAAACCCAAGTAAACAATTTCGCCTTGAATCTATTTCAAGTGTTTACAAGTGTTTGCGTAGAATAGAAAGCGAATTAAATCCCTAACAGGATTTCTTTTAAACCGTTTTTCATAAGCCTTCATCCATAGCGAGACCCCCGTCTCTATCGATAAAGTCGATCCTATCATAAAACATTCAAAATATCAAGTTCAGAGATGCCCATATATGAGTGTTTTCAGAAGAAACACATAAAACATTGTTCAAAATAACCAGAATAAGTTCACAACAAAAACCTTATCAAAAGATCCAAAAAAAAATCATCTTAAATGAAAATGATTTCTATTCTAATATTCTTCTTCTCCTTCTTCCTAATCTTTTTACTGGAAAGGATGATCTTCAACCTAGGGGGTCTCTAAGACTGCGGTTAGAGGAGGGTTGGAGACATCTCTCTTTCTTTTCTTGGTCTTAAGCTTCTTCACCCTAAGAACGTATTCGACAACCTTCTGATTGTTCATAACTTTGGAGGGAAGATGAAAAATTTTACTCGGTTGATCTAGAAGAAAAACAGAGGAAGGCGCTGAAAGGACCATAAAAACCAAAAATAGTTTTCAGGGCAACAACCATTCTTACCAGATTTCCGAAGAGAAAGCTTGTCCAGTTGACTAACACACCCCTTGTGATAGCCACCATTATCTCGAACACTTTGGAACAAAACTGGTATGAAGATTCTTTGGCTAGAAGTGATTTTGAGATGATTTCACTTAGAAGAGCAAATTCATCTTTCAGGAGGAGAATTAGAGAAGACTTTCATCATTGTAAACATGATTTCAGGAGGAGAATGAGGAAACTCATGAATACCTATAGTGGGAACTTGAAAGAACATACCGAAAGACTCTTCGGAGATGTAGATCATTTGACCCTTGACAATCCCAGCAACGATTTTGTCCTTATAGAACCCCGCAGTTTCTAAGAATTCACGGACTAACTGTTCGTGATAGAGATGATGGGGAGTGATGAACTTTCTCAGCCCGGAGGCCTTCAAAGATTCAAACATTTTATGCATGCCCGGAGATTTTAGCGTAGATACGGATTTGAAATCCACTTGAATCAATTTTGGACGGAAAAGAGACATTTAGACTTGATGAACAATGACTTAGTCGATTCGAATTCAAGAGGGAGAGAGATAGATTTGGAAGAACTCTTATCTTTAGAATGAATAATTCAATAACTATCAAGGTCTAATCATGTAGAGAATATCTAATGATTACTCCTACCGTCAAGAACTAAAAGGTGTGTTCCCAATAAACATTAGTCATGATTACTCCTAACATTTAATATTAGCATGAAACTGAACAGTTAATACTAAATATACAAGCAAAACTTTTCAGAAATATTAGTCATTCCTTATATATTGAGAGACACGTGTCTTCAATTCTTTTGAGGAATGATTGATTTAATTATCGGCGGGAAAATGAACTTGAGCAGAAACATAAGCAAAGAAAAACTGTCCAAATAGCCAGAAGATGAAGGGTCTAATTACACCAATAGTTAGACGTTTATTCTCCTTTTCACATTTTCAACTTCCTTTTGGAAATCAGTCTATTAAACGTATATGTCTAATTATGCAATAACACCACGTGAGACACATGTGTCTGATTAGACGTGAGCATTCTAAAGAAAGGATCCGATGAGTCCAAAGAAATGATTCCAAAGAAAGATTCCAAAGAAAGATTATACGTATCCGTCTAACCATGCAGGTTAATAAAACCAAGACAATGATTCCAAAGAAATATTAAACTGTTAGAGTAGACGTACGTCTAAGTAGTTGTGTTTCTCAAACCCTGAATCCTTAGGACGAATTAAGACATCTGTCTTTTATGTCTATTCAGTTACGTTTTGAACAATACATTCCCCCTCAATTTGTGCACGTAATCACATCAATTAAGATCAAGAATACCTAACATGTTTCTAAAGTGAGAAAACTTAGCTTCCGGTAGGGGTTTCGTGAAAATGTCTGCAGTTTGTTGATCTGTAGAAACATGTTCAAGACAAATCTGCTTCTGATTGACGTGTTCTCGGATGAAGTGATGCCTGATTTCAATAGGCTTTGTCCGAGAATGCAGAACTGAATTATAGGTGATTGCGATAGCACTCGTGTTGTCGCAGAAAATTGGAGATTCAACAGCCTCAATCCCATTGTCCCTGAGCTGTTGTTGAATCCACAGAACTTGAGAGCAACAACTGCCAGCTGGAAGATACTCTGCTTCAGCTGTAGACGTGGCGACTGACGTCTGCTTCTTGTTGATCCATGAGACTAGACGATCTCCAAGGAAATTGCAAGTTCTACTTGTGCTTTTTCTATCAATTTTGCCCCTGCATAATCTGCATCTGAGAAACTAGTTAAATTGAAACAGGTATCCTTCGGATACCACAATCCCACATTTTGAGTTCCTTTTAAGTATTTAAGAATACGTTTAGCAGCAGTAAAGTGAGAGAGTTTAGGATTAGCCTGAAATCTGCCACAAACACCAATAACAAATTGAATGTCTGGCCTGCTAGCAGTTACATATAGCAAGGATCTGATGAGTCCTCTATATTCTGATAGATCGACCCTTTGGCCACCTTAATATTTCTAAACATATTAGGACTTGCTGACAACAAGCAAATTCTGCCTTAAAAAAACCGGGGCATGAGTTTAGGGAGAAGCTCATGCTTCTCAAACCATGCTCGGTGAATTTCCTTTTGGAAATTCAGCTCGGCTACTACAATAGGAAATTAAATGATCGAATATGCTAACCGGACATATGTCTCTAGTTAAGCCCGGTAAAATCACTCTACCAAATTATCTGTACACAGGTCAAGCGGTTCAAATGACTTGGGTAAAGCATATGGTTTATTCCTCAAACCTGAATAAATGTCGACTAAACTCAATATTTCTTCACACCGGAATAAGTTATGTCAATAAACCATTCATGGAAAACCAACCGATAAATTACATCATAATTTCGGTAAGTGAATTTTCGTTAAACTTGGGATGGCTGGCCGATGTTGTCATGCATGCTTTGATGATTACCCTATGCATATAAAAACAGTCTGAACCTCAATCAAAGTGAAGACACATGTCTATCACTGAAAGAGAAAGACTAACATTCCTTTCATATATTTTTAAGCCATAATGAAAATATTTTCTCATCATTACTTTTTATTGGAGATAACCATTATACACCCAAACACGTTAACTCTACCATAATTACAAAGATGACATCACTAAAGATGCTAACCACCCCTTGGCTATTTAAGAAACACATCTAATCCTATCTCAAAACACTATTCATCACAAAAACACACTTAAGAAAAATCATCAAGCAAAATGTCTTGCCCTCTCTCTAAGAAAGTCCTACTAGCCGATTTTGAATCGGTTTCTGTTAAAAAAATCAAGATAGTTAATTTATTCAACTATCTAAAAAACTTAATCAATCTTTAACAATATTGCGCAGGAACAGCTTCAACCGAACTGGCTAAACCCATTAAACAAGATCGGCCAAACCGAAATACTCAAACTGATCTATCCTCTCGGTTAAACATAATTGGCTCAAACATATTCGAAGTTAAGCCCGATCGGCTCAAATTCAGGTACTTCTAGAGGTGCTAACCGAAAATGTTCGACTCGCTCAATGCATTGAAGATCCTAAGGCCAACGGGAAGATTATTCAAAGTGATAAATAATCTGAAGATGACGTAATGAATATATCTTGGGAATATGCAAAAGAAGGTTCTGAGATAAGGCATGTTGCAATCTAATAATTGTAGATTTTATCCAAGCTCACAAGCAACCTTCACGGTGCAGACGGTCTCCCTCATGCATGGCTGCCACATGTACAAAAAGCAAATCTACCTACTCTGACTAGCTCAGCTACCTATGACCAATCAACTCAAGAGTAGGAAATATGACCGTTGTCATATTTCCCATATAAAAGGAAGCCAATGGCATTGAAGAAAATAAGTTAACGCGTGCGCTATCAACCCAGCTTTCACCTGATCAAACTTGAAAAGCATCTGAATCCATATAGTTTCTTTGATCAAAGTGAACTAGTTATAAACGTTAAACATTTCGTTTTAAAAGTGTATTACAATACTGTGTGAGTATTGTAAAGTGTATATCGAGTAGTAAATAAGACTCGGTCGTATTATGTTGTTGAATATTCCATTAGTGAATATCCTTCTCAATGTTTAAGAAGAAGGGGTGATGTAGGAGAGTTTGCTCCGAACATTCATAAAAATTTATGTTCTGTGTTCTTCATTTACTTCCTATAAATAAACTAACCGAACCGATATTTCTCCACCTCAACCGAACTGAATCTCTCCATACTACCTTCCCTTAACCGAATCATGTGTAGTTGTTTCAGGTTGAAATAGACATTCCGCCCTTAAACTTGGTTCAAGAGTCTGTGAAAACCTACGTGGTGTTAAGAACGGTTCTAATCTTTACCCGGATTAATGCCAATTGGTCTGTGTTGTTGTAAGTGAATAACCGTTAGCCAAACCCCGGTTCCCTATCTGTTATCCCGATCCTAACATATTAGAAATCAACAGACTCTAAGCATTTGAATCATGGCCGTAACGAATTGGTGGTATGCCGAATATCGTCCTTATATTTTCTTGTACTGGAAAAACCGTTGGAAGGACATTTACGTATGTGGCGATCATTTATTTGATACAATTAACTGGCTTGTCAGACTGCAAAAAAGTAAGTGGAGCAGGAGTAGTAGAAAAATAGTTGATCGTGGTTAGACGTATACTTTCTTCAGACGGTTGTTGTAGCAAGGCATTAGACGTGCTCTAGTAGACCAAGTCTAAGTGAGTTAGACATCGTCGTCTAATTGCGCGTCCCATTAGACCAAGTCTAATGGAGTTAGACGACCTCGTCTAACTACGTATTACATTAGACCAAGTTTAATGGAGTTAGACGTCCTCGTCTAACTATGCATCTCATTAGACCAAGTCTAATGGAGTTAGACGTCCTCGTGTAACTACGCATCCTATTAGACCAAGTCTAATGGAGTTAGACATCCTCGTCTAACTATGCATCCCATTAGACTAAGTCTAATGAAGTTAGACATCCTCGTCTAACTAAGCATCCCATTAGACCAAGTCTAATGGAGTTATACGTCCTCGTCTAACTACGCATCCTATTAGACCAAGTCTAATGGAGTTAGACGTCCTCGTCTAACTACGCATACGCATCCCATTAGACCAAGTCTAATGGAGTTAGACGTCCTCGTCTAACTACGCATCCCATTAGACCAATTCTAATAGAGTTAGACGTCCTCGTCTAACTACGCATCCCATTAGACCAAGTCTAGTGGAGTTAGACTACCACGTCTAACTTCGTCTAATTAGCCTTCTTAGACCATGTCTAAGTTAGCATAGTCTAATGTACCTGTACATAACAAAATATACAACTTAGCTTTATTCACAATTAAACATCATCAAAATTCTATTCTTAACATCGTCAGAATTCTGTTGTTTAATGTTTCATAGCTTTTGTTTATTTCTAAGCTAATTACCTCTCACTTAATTAACTCTTTTCTTTACTTTGTTTTTACTTTTTCCCAACACGATTGAATTTCTGATTTGTTATTATTACTGAGATGATTGATGTGCACATTCTTAGAGAAGAATTTCTAGAATTCGTCGCCGGAAAATAAACGGAAAATTTTCACTGGAAATCTCTAGAGCTTTTTGACGTCGATAATTATCAATTGCATGAGTACTTTAAAGATAACACTATGGTTGTCTCATCTAAGACTATGAAACAAAGAACTATAGTTGTCCTCCTATCTTATTTTCTCTTATGCCCTATTGAAGGAATGATACCATCTGTCATGATTCTTGAAGTAGTGGTGCTCTCGGAAGATCGATGTTGTGATATGTATGTCGTGGTGCTAGTAGAAACTTTGATGAGACTTAATGATAGGGCTCTTAATGATTCTATGATATTAGAAAGAAGATTCCAGATTGTTCTTTATACATAGCTATAAGAAATCTGAACTGTTTGCTTGCCTATCCCTGCATCTATGGATAGATTGTCTCTTGCTACACAGATAAGGCATATGTCACAGGCCATACCCTTGCAATTATTTCATAAATGGTATCCTATCTGAGATATCCTTTCATGGTAATATATTTTTAGTATGATAAAAGGGATGTACGGTTATCCTTGTGTAGTCATAAGTGGTATGGATTATTATACATCCTTTTACACCACACGCTTGTTCTGGTGATTTGGCATAGCGTATGAGCCTTTTAAGGATAACCTCGTCAATAAGATAGAGGGACCCATCAGTGAAAAAATGTATTGGCGTTATCTTGTGCTCTGGTACATTCTTGAGGAGGTCCCAATACCTCGAGAGTAAGCCTTGAGGTTGTGTTCTCTAAAGATCATCTGTTGCAAAAACTATCTTAAAGAATTTTTTTATGGTTCGTTTTGTCTTTTTCTTGCAATAAGAAAACTCATCAGTTGTGATGAAATCCTCAAATATATGGCTATCACAAACTGATTCTACTCATGACTTTATTAATAACAAAAACATATTTTAAAAAATGAGAATATGTTATTGTAGGGTATAAGTGCATCATTAATAATGTAATTTTTTTGATGTAATGTAATGAAGAATAATGTGTGAAAACATAAAATGTATCTTTGACGTTTTATTGTTTTCCATGTCTTTTCAAATTGCCTTCCTCTATTATAAATTGGATCTACGGATGCTTGTCTGTTATTTTTTGGTACAATTAGAATCTCACATTGTAAGATGATGAGAGTGAAATAAGGTTTTTAGTATAAAAAAGAAACTCTCTTCAAAATTAGAATCTCATAACGAAAGATGATGGGAGTTGTGGAAGTTTATTAGTCTATAAAAGAAACACTCCCCCATTTGGTTTATGAAACTCAATACTTGTATCTTTTCTTCCTTATTAATTTATAGCCTTAGTTCTCGTAGACGTATGTAATTGTTAAGTTAAAATCTTTCAGTAATTCTAAGTGTATTAATAAGACTGAGGTGTATTAGGAGGGTCAAAGTGAAGAAAACCGGAATGGAAAATTTTCCAGTAGTTGATCAAATTTAGTATTTGATCAACTTCGGCTTCTCCCAAGCACTTCCGGTTTGTTTTTCACTTCGATATTTTAGAAGTGCATCCGGTATTTTGTCCAAATCAGTCTTTGGAGAAGAACTTCCAGTTTTATGTTCATTCGGTAGAACCGCGTCCTGTATTATGTTCGACTCAGCTTTTGCTAAGCGCTTCCGGTTTTTCCTTAAGTTTGCTATTTTGCAGATGGGTGTCCGTATTATGTTCAGCTCGGCTACTGCTAAGCGCTTCCGGTTTTTCCTTAAGTTAGGTTTTTGCAAGGTGCTTCCAGTATTTAACTAGTTTGGTTTTATATTAGCATTTCTGGTATTTAACTAATTCGGTTTTATACAAGGCGCTCTAGTATTAAATCAAATTCGGTATTTGATTAAATTTGGTTTGAGGAAGAGTTTCCGGTTCTTGGTCAAATTTGGTATTTGATCAAGAATCCGTTATCGGCAGTCTGACACAGCAGTTGATCTAATTCTATAAAAGACTTTCATGTGTCAATCTAATTCAAATTCCATGTGATGTACGTTACCAGTACACCATGATCTCTTTAATGATATTCGGCACACTATCTTCATCCATTACATCCACGATCAAAATCATATTCTTTAATGCACTACCCGAAATAGGATAGGTGTCCTCTAAAGCAAATTTTTCCGTTGAGGTGTTATCTATTTAAGAAGAAGTTGGAGGAAAATTTGCAACCCTGGTTTTATAACGACTTTTCACGAGTCTCAAGCTTTTTTTGTGAACTATCTGTCAAGCGCTAAAGCTCTCAAGTTCTAAGAGTTTATATGTTTGCTAGATTGTTAAGTTCTATTAGATACTATTCTTTTTTTGTGAGATTTCAATATTGTAAGTTAAACAAAAGCTCTTCTGTTTAACAGAGTGTTGTGTGCTAGGAGTTCGGAAACATGCATTGTTTAAGTCCTAGTTGTACGAATGAGTTTGTGTAAACATTGTACTCAAACTAAATCTTTTAGCGAATATCCTTCTCAAGGTTAAGAAGAAGGGGTGACGTAGGAGAGTTTGCTCCGAAAATCCATAAACAAACATTGTACCTTTTGTTCTTTTCTTTCTGAATCTTCCAACCTCTTTATCTACTGCTTCATTTCTAAACAAACATTTATGCACTTGACTCTCTTAAGAGTTTGTGAAGACTTGCGAAGATTAGAAACAAATATTAACTTCTAACAGAGTTAATATCAAGGTTTCCCTTCTATTGTTGACTACTTTCCTAACAAGTGGTATAAGAGAGAGGGTTTTTATTCTCAAGCAATCAGATATCATCATGTCTTTCGTTAACAAGCCTCCTATGTTTAGTAATAAAGAGTATGATGATTGGAAGATTCGCATGCAACTACATCTGGCATCCCAAGACGACGACATGTGGTATGTTATTACCAATGGTCCGATAAAGATCTACAAACCCAACTCATCCACCACTACTGATGGCATTTCTCACCCGTTGAGAAGCCCCGACATGAGTGGATGTGATTCTGGTGGTTGCACTAGTAGAAACTTTATGTCTAAACTGATGAAGGACATCGAAGACAGAACTATAAGGGGATCTTAAACTTATTTAAATTTATGTCCTTGAACTATTTTATTTAATTATGAAATCTTTGAACTGATTTTTTCTGAAATTCTGCTCTTGACTTATTGCATTCCTTGACTTGGTTATCAAACAGGAAAATTGACTGATACATGTTTAAGATACAATCATTCACTGGTTTTGATCATTTTTAGGATAAACACTCAAAAAGGGGGAAATTGCTAGATATATATCACTAGTTTTAATAATTTATTCTATACAATTAAAGAGGGAGAAATTGTTAGATTAAAGTCGTTAATTAACTTAGGATAATTAATCAACGTTATAAAACTACCGAGTTTTGACATAATAAAACTAAAGTGTTAGATTAAATTAACCCAAGAAATCTACTATAATGAAACTATCGGGTTTTAATAATTTAGTTTAAATAATCAAAAAGGGAGAAATTATTAAGTTAAAGTCTTGTAATAATTCTAAGTGTATATATAAGACTAAGGCATTTTAAATTGTTTATGTGTAGGATCAAAGTGAAGAAATCCGGAACGAAATGTTGTCTGGTAGTTGATCAAATTCGGTATTTGATCAACTTCGGTTTTATGAAGATTCGCATCCGGTTTTCTAATCGGATTCGGTTGTGCAGAAGCTCGTTCGGTTTAGCTGTCCATTAGTTGATCAAATTTGATATTTGATCAACTTTGGCATCTCCAAAGTACTTCTATTTTATGTTCACTTCTGTATTTTAGAAGCTCGTCCGGTGTTTTGTCCAAATCATTTTTTGGAGAAGCGCTTCCGGTTCTATGTTCACTTTGGTATTTTGTAGAAGCGCGTCAAATATTATGTTCGGCTCGACTTCTACTAAGCGCTTCAAGTTTTTCATGAATTTCAGTATTTTGCATAAGCGCATCTGGTATTATATTCGGCTCGGCTTCTGCTAAACGCTTCTGGTTTTTCCTTCCGCTCAGATTTTGCAAGGCGCTTTTGGTAGTTTGATCGGCTCTGCTTTTGCAAGGCGCATTCGGTATTTAACCAGTTCAGTTTTATACAAGGCGCTTCCGGTATTCAACATGTTCAGTTTTATATAAGGCGTTTTCAGTAGTAACCAATTCGGTTTTATACAAGGCACATCTTGTATTTAACAAGTTCGATTTAGTACAAGACGCTTCCGGTATTTAATAAAATTTGGTATTCGATAAAATTCAGTTTTATGAAGCATTTCCGGTTCTTGATCAAATTCAGTATCTGATCAAGCATCCCTTATTGTACGTCTAACACAACAACTGAGCTAAACCTATAGAAGACTGCCATGTGTCAAACTATGTCAAATCTCATGTGATGTACGTTCCCAGTACACCACATTTCATTAATAAATATTTGACGCACTATGTTGGGAAAAATTAAGCAAAGATTTAATTAACTTAGAAGAAATTGTTGGGAAAATTAAGTAAATTGTTAATTAAACGGAAATTGTTAGAATATTAAACAACTATGTTTGATGATGTTTAAATATGAATATAGCAAAGCTATCAAATTGTTTATGTGCAGGTGCATCAGATTTGACTAACTTAGACGTGGTCTAAGTAGACTAATTAGACGTATTACGTAGTTAGACGTTACAGTGTAACATATACGTAATTAGATGTTGTAGTCTAATAGATACGTAATTAGACGTCACAGTCTAACAAATACGTAGTAAGACGTTGAGGTCTAACTCAATTAGACGTGGTAGCTTAATGGGTAACGTAGTTAGAAGTCGGCATCTAACTCCTTCAGACAAGTCTGAAGTGATACGTAGTTAGACGTCGCAGTCTAACTCCATTAAACGTGGAAGTCTAATGTGTAACGTAGTTAGACGTTGGCGTCTAATTCCTTCAGACAAGTCTGAAGTAATACGTAGTTAGACGTCGCAGTCTAACGGATATGTAGTTAGACATTGAGGTCTAACTCCATTAGACGTGGTAGTCTAATGGGTAACGTAGTTAGACGTTGACGTCTAACTCCTTCAGACAAGTCTGAAGTGATACGTAGTTAGACGTCGCAGTCTAACGGATATGTAGTTAGACTTTGAGGTCTAACTCCATTAGACGTGGTAGTCTAATGGGTAACATAGTTAGACGTTGACGTTTAACTCCTTCAAACAAGTATGTAGGGATACGTAGTTAGACGTTGAAGTCTAACTTCATTAGACTTGTCGGTCTAATGGAACACGCTATTAGACGTTGATGCCTAACTCCGTTGGACTAGGCAGTCTAATGGAGCACGTCTAATGCCTCGCTTCAGTAGCCGCTTGAAGTTAGCATATGTGTACCCATGATCAACTAGTTGTTTGCTACTCTACTCCACTCACTCCTATGTAGTCAGACAAACCAGTTAATTGCATCAAATGAACGAACACCACGTACACGAATGTTCTTCCAATGGTTTTTCTAGTACAAGACAATATCAGAGAAGATATTCGGTGCACTATCAGTTCGGTATGGCCACGATCCATCAGAGTCTGATGTACTCTTTTCGTTTGAGCGACCTTTCAATCGATTCTTGCAACGTGTCCATGAAGAAGATTCGACCGTTAGTGTCCTTCTACTACAAATAGATTCTCAAGGATAACTGTCAAATCATTGTTTACTTTACTCACATTACTGTCTTACCGAATCACTCTTGCACTTACTGATTTCTATCATCTTCCAAGTTCAAGAGAGAAAGAATCAAATCAATGTCTAACTAAGAGATATTGTTAATAATATTGTAAGTTAAACAGAGGTTGTTCTGTTCAACATAGTGTTAGCTAGTGTAGTAAACTATATTTGATTCAAAAAGTTTAGTGAAATCCTTCCGGTTGTGGAAGAATGGGTGACGTATGAGGGTTTGTTCCGAGCATCCATAAACAACTTGTTGTGTTCTTTACTTTCTGTCTTTCATCTTGCATTGGTTCAAGCTTCAAATCCGACGAACACTTCCGCCCTTAAATCTGTTTCAAGAGTTCGAAGGATTTGCAAAGAATAGCAATAGATTTTAACTTCTAACAGAGTTAAAATTGAATCGTTTATCATAAGTTGTTAACAATAGTCATACCCTATTCTCTATTAGAAACACTGATCCTATCACACTATCTTCATCTAGTACATCCACGATCAAAAGCATATTCTCTGATGTACTACCCTATCACACATCCACACGAAATAATACAGATGTCTTTTGAAGCAAATGTGGTTGTTGAGATGTTATATATTTAAGAAGAAGTTGGAGGGCAATTCGCACCCAAGTTTTATCACGAATTTTTCACGGATTTCAAGCATTTTGTGTGAACTATCTATCAAGCGTTCAAGCTTTCATGTTTAAGAGTTTACAAGTTTGCTAGATTGTTAAAATGTAATACATACTGTTCTTTTTGTGTGAGATTTCATTATTGTAAGTTAAATAGAGGCTGTTATATTTATCAAAGTGTTGTGTGCTAGGAGTTCCGAAACAGACATTGTCTAATTCCTGGTTGTGCAACTGGGTTTGTGTAAGCATTATACTCAAACTAAATCTTATAGTGAATATACTTCTCAAGGTTGAGAAGAAGGTGTGACATAAGAGAGTTTGCTCCGAACATCCATAAACAAACTTTGTGTCTTGTGTTCTTTCAGTTCTGAATCTTTTTATTATTTTTCTAACGCTTCAAGTCTAAACAAACATTTCCGTACTTGACTCCGTTCAAGAGTTTGAGAAGTCTTGTAAATAATAGAAACAAATATTATCTTCTAACAGAGATAATATCGAACGAAGGTTTTCGCGGTTAACAATACTTGGTCAACCCTCTGATATTGTTGACTCCTTTTCTAACAGTAATATTTGTTGAACTCTGTTATCAAATTTTTAGTGTGTTCTTTCATTTGTTTGTATTTTAATTCTGTTAGTTATCCCCAACAAGTGGTATCAGAGTCGAAGGTTCGTTTTTAGCATGGCAACTGAGTATTCAAAAGAGGCATCAACACCTTCGCCTTGCGGTGGAAATATTTGATGGAACTAGGCATTTCGACATGTGCCAATGTGAGGTTCTAGATTGTCTTTATCAATAGGGTATAGATATTGCTATTGAGGTTAGAAAAAAATATAGCATAGAAGAAAAAAATGGATTATTGCGAATCGATCGTGCCTATATAGAGAGCAGAAGTATGTCGTGAAGAATAAAACTTTTGCACATAAACTATGGCAAGCATTAGAGGACAAATTTCTAAACAAGAGTGGTCAAAATAAGCTCCTTATGAAGAAGCGTTTGTTCCGATTTGATTACTAGTTAGGTACTAGCATTAATGAACACTAAGCTTAATCAATTAGTATCAGATATTTTTAAATCTTGGTGTAAAATTTGACGATGAAGATATGGCCTTGATATTGTTATTGTCCCTCCTGATGAATTTGTACATTTAGAAGCATCGTTACTTCATGGAAAGGGTAATGTAACTCTTGATATGGTAAGTGATGTTTTATATAGTCACGAATTGAGAAAATAGGACAAGAGGAAAAAAATAGCTACAATAGATGAAACATTGGTGGTTAGGGCCCATCAACAAAATAAATCAAAATGGAAAGGATTAAGATCCAAAAGTAGAGTTGCAAAAGATGAATGTACTTTTATCGTGAGAAAGGACAATGGAAGATTAACTGCCCAAAGTTGAAGAAGAAAGAGAAAGATTCTGAAGATACAAATGTTGCAGAAACATATGTGATGTCGATTCAGAATGTTCTTTCTCAATGTCACACACAACATCACATTATGACGCGTGAATATTAGACTCAACTTGCACTTATCATATGACACCATTTCGAGAGTGGTTTTTTGACTTCAAAAAACTATATGGTGGAGTTGTTAACATGAGAGATGTTAATACATGTAAATAAAATAGATAGATTCAATAAAGATGAGAAATGATGATGGATCTACTAGAATTATCAAAGATTTTCGGTACATAACGAATATGAATAGGAATCTAATTTCTTTGGGAGCCTTGGAGTCAAAAGACATAAATGTGAGAATAGAAAAAGGAATTTTTAAGGTAATCTCTAGAGTTCTAGTGATGTTGAAAGCTATTATGAAAAGCAATGAATTGTATTACTATCAAGGTAGTATAATTAATGGGATAGCAGTAGTTATATTAACTTCAGGCAGAAGTAGGAAATCAGAGACAACAAAGCTATGTCATATGCTATTGGGACATGCTAGTGAGAAATCTATGCAAACTCTTGTTAATTAAGGATTTCTGAAACGTACAAAAGTTTATAAATTAGAGTTTTGTGAATATTGTGTTCTGGAAAAAAAGGCGAGTAAAATTTGGCATTACTATCCATAACACCAAGGGTATTTTGGACTATGTGCACTCAGATGTTTAAAGGAACTGCCAAGATCCCATTTTTGGAGGTAGACATTACTTTGTTACATTTGTTGACGATTTTCATGAAGAGTATGGGTGTTTATTATGATGAAAAAATAAGAAGTGTTTGTGATTTTTCTTTAATGAAAAACTCAAGTTGAAAACACGATATGAAGAAAGATCAAAATTCTACGAACTGATAATGGTGGAGAATACAAGATTGGTCCATTCCAGAAATTATATCAAGAGTGTGGCATAGTTCAACAGTTTACTGTCAGAAAAACACCACATAAGAGTTGAGTATCGGAATGTATGAACATAATATTGGTAGAGAAAGTTCGTTGTATGTTGTTTAATGTTGGGTTATACATGAAATTTGGGTAGAATATTTGTCATATGCTCAACACTTGATAAATCGCCTACCATCATCTACAATTGGTGGCAAGACTCCATTAGAGGTAAGGTCTAGAAAACTTGCCACTGATTATGATTCTTTGCATATTTTTTATTCTACAACATATTATTATGTAGTTGAATCAAAGTTATTTCCACGAGGAGAGAAGACTCTCTTTATAAGATTTACTACTAGAGTTAAAGAATGTTGCCTCTAGTGTTTGGATTAAAAGAAAACAAATTTCAATAGAGATATTATATTTGACGATTATTAAATGTTGAATAAGGTAACACCAAACAAGATTGATTGTACACCCAACTACAAGTGACTCTCCAATGACATATGTTAAGTCAAATGAGGAAGAGGTTCCGATCCAAGAACCTTCAGACAACGTTAATCAATTGCTGTGAACTGACCAAAATAAGTTATTCAAAAACTAGGTCGGTTTGTTGACATTGCGGCCTATGCATTTATAGTCGCAGTGTTGTTTTATCCACCTTTTCAGATGTCTGTCGAAGTACTGAAATAGAAAATTGAAAGTTGTTATGGAAGATGAGATGCAATATTTTCAGAAAATGAGACATGAAAATAGACGCATCCACTAAAAGGAAAGAAGGCTATTGGTTGTAAATGTATATTTTTTCTATGAAAGAAGGATTTTCTGGAAAACATTGATGTTCGCTACAAGGAAAAATCTGTAGATAAAGAATACTCTTAGAAAGAAGGACTTGAGTATAATGAGATATTTTCTCATGTTGTTAAACATTCTTCCATTAGAATTTTTTTGGCCTTGTAGAGCATATAAATTTGGAGCTAGCTCAATTAGATGTGAAGACCGCGGTCCTACATAGTCATTTGAATGAGGAAATCTACATTTATCAAACAAATAAATTCAAAGTTGTTGATAAAGAAAATTGGGTTTACAAGTTGAAAAAATCATTGTACGAGTTGAATAAATCACCGAGATAATAGTACAAGCGACTTGACAAGTTTATGATGGAGCACAAATACACAAGAAGTAGATTCAATTCCTGTGTGTATTTCTGCAAACTGTAAGATGAGTCTTGTATCTATCGACTCTTGTACGTTAATGATATATTCATAGCATCAAAGAGCCAATATAAAATTGAAAAATTAAAGGCATAATTGAGTAAAGATTTCGAGATGAAAGACGTGAAAAAAACCAAATTTAAACTTGATAGAAAAATTTGTGGAACCGGCCATAAAAACTAAACAACTATTAACTTCTATGTGCAGGAACAGATCGAATTGGACAAACCGGCTGGAGCCTCACAAACCGGCTGAAGAACACTTCAAAGAAATCCAGTTCCAAGTGATCAAGTCAAGATCAGAGGAACCGGTTTCAAACTTTCTCAGAGAGACCGGCTAGTAAAGACAAGTCTACATTCCAGTCGGACTATATTGTGTAAGAATCAACCGGAAAATAAAATCTACAAAGATGACGTAATATGACGAAATAGACGTGTCTCGAAGAGATAAACGAAGATAAGATCCGATCAGAAGCATGCGAGGAAAACAATGATGATTTACTGATCCGACTTCGACAGTCGGAAGGTGCATGCCTGACACGTGTTCGAATCTGCAAACCGGCAACGTCATCTTTACCTGAGGAGTGTCTGCATGCTTGCCAAGTGTTGAGGAAGGTGAAACGTGCAAGAAACCTCCCTGCACCGGCGTGACGTTGGATTAACCAATCCCACGGTGAGAGAAGAAAGTGACCGTTGGGATCTTCCTCACTATAAAAGGAAGACGAAGCGACCTCATTAATGGCGACACAAGTTACGAAAATCTCAGAGAGATAAAGAAATCTCACGCGCGATCCAAAACCGTTGTGTCATTTACCGGAAGCTTTGTTTGTTTGTGTTTGTGTTTGTGTTGTGTTGTGTATTACATCAAGAGTGAATTGGTGTAACCGGCGAGTAGAAAGTTAGGCTCGACCGACATTATAAGTGTTGTAACTTTGAAAGTTTGTGGAGATCCTTCTCATAACCTAAGAAGAAGGGGTGACGTAGGAGGGTTTGCTCCGAACATCCATAAAAAATCTTGCCTCGTGTCATTTCTTTTATTTCCAGCTTACTCACTCTAAAAACCGAACTATTACCAATCTAAACATAATCCCTAATCTAACCGGTCCATATACATCATCTAAATGACTCTGTGTTAATCTCATCAAACTAAGTCGCATACGTTGCTTCAGACTAAAACAGACATTTCCGCCCTTGAACCCAGTTCAAGAGTCTGTGACAGTTTGCGAAGTGCTGAGAACAGTCATAGTCTCTAACCGGACTATAACCAAAGTGTATTGTGTTGTTGTAAGCGGCCATCCTACTTAAAACCGGAAACACCCCGGTCCTCCAAGGGCGTCCCCGATCCTAACAAGTGGTATCAGAGCGAGGTTCTTAGCACTCAAGCAATCGAAGAAGATGGGAAACATGACCCACAACGACAAGCTGCCAATGCTAAATAGTGAAGCGTTGAGTTGTTGAAGAAACAGATGTACATACATCTGATCACGCTGGATGATGAGATGAGACGAGTCCTGAAAGAGGGGCCAATCAAGATCATTAAGGAGTTAGACGAATGGACAACTGAAGATCGAAGACGGAGTAACCTAGACAACCATTGCATGAGACACATCTATAAAGCTATAGACGATAATACCTTGAACAAAAATATCAGCATGCGATAATGCAAAGGAATCCTGGGAAACGATCATTCAGATCCATGAAGGAAACGAAAGAACAAAGGAGAACAATCATCTTGGTGGCTACACAGAAATATGAAAACATCATGATGAAACCGGGGGAAAATATGAAGGAATTCAGTAACCGGTTCACCAGTGTGGTCAACGAGCTTCAAACACTCGGAAAGAAATACGACAACCGTGAAGTAATAATCAAAGCCTTAAGATCACTGCCGAGCACATGGGATATCAAGACCATGGTGATGAGGGAATCAAGCAACCTCGGGCAGATGAAGTTGCATGACGTGTTTGAGGATCTAAAAGCCTACGAGTTCGAGATTAAGTCTCAGATCGAAGATGAAGCATCCACGTCAACCGCAACCAGAGCTTTGGTTACATCGGTGGAACCGGCGGTCCAAGTATCAACCGTTACGGCTCCAGTCAAAAACGCTGATCAGATCAGTGAAGATGTGATGGCGATGCTAGCTCAGAAATTTGGGAGATTCATGAAGAAGAGTCATCCACCATCTAACAACAACTTTAGTTATAATTATGTAGATAAATCAAATAAAAGATGTTATAACTGTGACGGTTTTGGACATTTCAGGTCATAATGTAGAAAACCGAGGAGAGACGAAAGAAAACTGGAAGGAAACTCTCAAGGCAACTATCAAGGCAACAACTACCAAGGTAACCAGTACCAGGGTAATAACTACCAAGGGAACAACTATCGGAGAAATGACAACCAACGGAACGACTACCGGAGAAACGACGACCAGCATACCGACGAAGGAAAGGAAATTCAGAAAGCACTTATTGCATCCGACGGTGGAAGCGAGTGGGCGTACTCCGACAATGAAGATAATGAAGAAAGGGTAACATGCTTCATGGCAAACGACGAAGAGGTATTTGATTTCTCTTCTGATGAGTTACTAAGGAAGATTTGACTTCTGCACTCAACGAAATGGTCGCTGAGTTCAAAAACATATGTCCATACATACCGACTCCGGTAGAACCTAAAACCGTAGAGTCAAGTAGTTTCGCTGATAAGTCATGCGAAACCACAATGTATGAACCGGATGAACTATCCTTAGACAATGAGGAGACAGTTCAACCGGTAACTAAAACTGATGAACGAGCAACGTACGTTACGGCTGCGTGGGAGAGATCTCGTCAAGCCGTAAAACAAATGTGTAATTATAAAAGACACCCTAAATGTAGATTTGGTATCGGTTACGAACAAAACAAACAAAACAAATCTAAACAAACTAACGGGATGAAACTCACAAAAGACAATCTTCCATTCATAAGATTTGTCAAGAGTTCATCAACCGAAAATGAGGAATAACATGATCTAAAACCGGAAAAAGAGCTTAAATATGTAAGTCCGACTGAATTAGAAAACTGGCTCCATCCTGAGAGAAAGAAAGCCAACCGGAAAGAGAATAAACAAAACAAAACGAGTAAATCTAGGTCTCAAAGAAACTCATCACCGCAACATAAGGCATTCTTGAGCAAAGATCAAGAAGTTAAGCCAAACATTATAAGAACAGATAACGGGAAAATGATCTGACTTATTCAAGTCTGGAGCCCAAAGGGACTAATCAACCATGGACCCAACTGAATGTGGGTACCAAAAAGGTGTAAATAATTTTCTTTTGCAGGTTAGGAGAAGCAACCGGCTAAAGAACTCGGAATGGTAGCTGGACAGCGGATGTTCAAGACACATGACCGGCAACGATGAACTATGTTAGGATCGGGGACGCCCTTGTAGGACCGGGGTGCTTCTGTTTTCGGGAAGGGTGGCCGCTTACAACACACAACACACTTTGGTGATAGTCCGGTTAAAGACTATAACCGTTCTCAGCACTTCGCAAACTGTCACAGACTCTTGAACCAGGTTCAAGGGCGGAAATGTCTGTTTCAGTCTGAAGCAGCGTATGCGACTTTAGATGATGTTTAGAAGGAGTTGGTTTTAAGGATATGAGTGGACCGGTTTTTCAGAGTAAGATTGATTTCGGTTAGGTTAATTGAATAAGCAATGAAATGAAGGAAATAACACGAGACAAGATTTTTTATGGATGTTCGGAGCAAACCCTCCTACGTCACCCCTTCTTCTCAGGTTATGAGAAGGATCTCCACTAACTTTCAACGTTACAATAATAACACTGTCGGTCGAGCCCAACTCGCTACTCGTCGGTTACACTAACTCACTCTTGATGTAATACAATAACACAACACAACAAGACACAGAAAGCTTCCGGTTTATGACACACCGGTTTTGGATCGTAAAAGTTTATCTCTCTATGATTTTTGTAACTTATCGCTTTTCTCAGAAAGATGTGATTCGCATTAAATGAGGACGCTTCATCTTCCTTTTATAGTAGATGAGATCCCAACGGTCATTTTCTTCTCTCTTCGTGGGATTGATTGATCATTATCACGCCGGTGTAGGAAGGTTACTTGCACGTTTCACCTTCCTCAACACTTGGCAAGCATGCAAAGATTCCTCAGGAAAATGTGAATTTTGCCGGTTTGCAGATTCGGACACGTGTCAGGCATGCACCTTCCGGTTGTCAACATCGGATCAGTAAATCATCATTGCTTTCTTTGCATGCTTCCGATCGGATCTGATCTTCTTTTATTCCTTCGAGACACGTCTATTTCGTCATACTACGTCACTTCTGTAGATTGTAGTTTCCGGTTTTGTATCTTACATAATATAGTCCGGCTGGAATGTGAACTTTTGTCTTTGTTGGCCGGTCACCTGAGAGAGCAAAAACCGGTTCCTCTGATCTTTGACTTGATCACTAGGAACTGATTTTTTTTGAAGTGTTTCAGCAACCGGTTCATGAGGCTCCAGCCGGTTCATACGATTTGATCTGCACCTGCACATGAAAGTTAACAATTGTTTAGTTTTTCTAGCCGGTTCCAAAAATTAACTTTACTTAATTTTTCTTATCAATTTCTCCCTTTTTGATTATTTAGAATAAATATTCAAAACTTGTAATGTATGGCCGGTTTGAAAATTAACTTTCTTAATTTTTCTTATCAATTTCTCCCTTTTTGATTATTTAGAATAAATATTCAAAACTTGTAATGTATGGCCAGTTTGAAAAAATTTGTTTTAGTGATATCTCCCTTTATGAATATTTTCTGTTTTTGTAAGAAAATTTCTAAAACATGTGTTTTGAGGTTTTTCAAATGATGTGTAAATATTGATAAATCCAAACATAAAGCAACTGAGTTTTGAAACCAAATAAAACATAATTTGTTCTTTAAGGAAGTAAAAGTAGACTATGGCTTGGATGGTCCCTCCTTTTTAAGTTCTTCTTCCAGTCACCTTAGTTCTTCCTCCTCCCTTTCCTTCCATTCTCTGGCTCTTCTTACAGCGTCAATTTGCAGTCCGGCCCACACACTTGAGATGCCGAGAGTCCTTTTGCCGAATCCAAAATCGGTACCGACTGGTTTTGGTGGTCGAGGCGGCTAAGCAACAGTCGGTCTGGAGCTTGGAGTTGCGGTTGAACTTTCGAGTGCCCTCTTCTTGCGTCGGTTAAGTTCTTCGATGTCCTCTTCTTCTTCTTCATCAGGAGGTTGCACGTTCAGTCCGACTAGTTCGGTCACTCGTTGACTGTTTTGTTCTGCCCGCTTCAACACTTCTGCAACCGCTTTCCTCTTCTCCTTGTTTCTTGTCTTCATAGCGTGTGAGGGTTGAGCCGGTATGGGTTCCTGGATAGCTGCCTGTTCTTCCTCGTTGCATTTCTGGGCAAACTCATGATCTTTCTCCTCAAGTTCTTTCCTTGACCGTTCCCTTTCCTTTTCTTCGTCTTGTAGTTTCTTTGCGGTTTCGGCGTCAGACTTGATTTGCTCTTGAGTTTTACATACTTGGAGTTTGGACAACTCCCCAATTTGAACAGCCATGGCCTGTAGCATGTCGACTAAGGGAGCGGTTGCGGTTTGAATGGATTCTGCGATCAGAGATTTGACGGAGGTTGGCACAGCTTCATCTATCATGGATCTGATCGAGGTTTGAACAATGTTGGCCATTTCGGTTTGAACGGTTCCCCGGATGGTATTCGATAGGTTGGCTTCAGCCATTGCAATTTTCGCGTCGGTTGCGGTGCTGTAATTCCCAAGGCATGACTCAAGCATTTCGATCACTGCCTGCTTTACCTGCTCAAGTACCGGAGCCTTATCAGTTTGAGGAGGATCTCGTCCCCGGTTTTCTACTGTCCTGGATGTCTCCCCAGCGGCAAAGAAGGGTTTGCTTTGGTATAGATCGGCATTGATTAATCGGTGCCTGCATTGGTTTCTCCATTGTGCATCGAGCCGATCAAGATTTCTAAGGATCTTTTCCCGTACTGGATGAAACCATTCAGTCATTCTTACTTCAATTGGAGTTAGCTCTGCTCCTTCTGCTTCCTTCAGTGCGTCTTCTACTGCTTGTAACCGAGCGTATTCAAGAATTAGCTCGGTTTTGCTGAAAGCGGGTTGGACAATGTTGGTGTTTTCCAGCTTGAGGGCCGTTTCTTCCAATTTTACAAGTTTTTCCCATTCTTCGTTACCGCTTATTCCTGGGATCATATCAGACAGCTTTGTCTCACAACGAAGCTGTACCCACATAAGGTATGGTGATATCAGATCAATGGCATCTTGGTTCATGTCCCAAACGAGTTTATTGAACATATCCTCCTCTTCTTCTGCAGAGAAAGTGACCTTGCCTTCGGTTATGATCTCGGGTCGGAAGCTGGTTTGCAGAACACATTTTCCCTTGACAACCTGAACTGGCCCTTCAGGTGGAATTATTGAAGCAGATGGCCCATCTTGGGCCGATTGGGTCGTTGTATCTTTTGGAATGGACTTGTTTCCTGCGGAACCGGATGGTTCCAGTTCTTCAGTATTACCCTCCTGAGCCGGAGGAGTGATGCTCGCGGTTTTGGCCGTTTCTTCGACCGGTTGAATTTTACTTTGATCAGGTATCTCACCCTGATCAACTGACTTAAGACGACTTGACACATCGTCTTCGGTTTCCCTGGCAATATTTTGGACTACATCCACAATGATTTCTGAGGTATTTAAGCCTACGTCGGCTATTACCTCATCGATCTTCGTTCTTGGTGATTTGGAGTTTTCAGAGTTAATACTTACCTCTACTTCCTTCTTTGATGCTGACTCGGTTTTGTGGCTCCCCGAAGGTTCGGTTTGCCTTGGTGATTGAGAGTCAACAGAGATGGGGCGAACGGTGTTGATGGGAATAGGTTGGAAGACGTCTCTGGTTCTCTTCGGTGATTTATCCGAGGAAAGGGTTTTCTCGGAGTCAGCCGGTTTGCTGGAGATCTTCTTTGCGGAAGACTTCTTCCTCCCCTTCTTCTCTTGTGATGCTTCGGCTTCAACCGCCTTCTTCTTCGGTTTTTCTTGTTTTGAAGTTTCTTCAACCGGAGCGGAAGAGCTGGTCCCTTTTGAAGACTTCGTTCTGGAAGACTACGGCTTAACCGCTTTATCGGTCTTCTCACTCATTGACTCTGAGTTGAGAATGTTGTTGAGTGGGAGTGGTTCACCTTCACCAAGTTCTATCTTAAGGAACTTGAGAATCTTGACGATCTGCATTGCGAAGCCTGAACCCGACCATCCTTCTGAATCACCATTTGGCAAAATTCTTCGAAAATGACAGCTCCCCAATCTACCTTGTCACCGCGGACAATGGCCATCATCATATTAAGCTTAAGTTTTGTCAGGTTATCAAAGTTACCTCTTCTTCCCTGAATCGAACGAGATATGATGTTGTGTAGCCACTTGAACTCCGGCTTCAGTTTGTTCTTCCGGCTTGAGTGAATCACCAGATCTTGATCGCTAGCAGATATCACCAACCGGACCGCATTAGACTCTGCATCGGTTATGTCGGTTTTGAGGTCAAGGCCGGTGTTGGGCAAACCGAGGGCTTCAGAAAACAACTCCTCCGTGATAAGAACTTCTTTGCTGTTGACGGTGGCGGAGACCTTCCTCTTTGTTAATGTCTTCGTCGCCAAAAACTCCATAACCGCTGTCGGATACACGACGAACGGACCAGACAAGAACTCCTCCAACCCTGAATCTCTTATAGATTGAAGCACAACCTTGTTTTTATCTCCAGCGTGTTCGTCGATATCGTTGAAATCGACCTGCAACATCCATTGAAAGTGTGCTTTGCCTAGACCCTACTTCTGCTCCACTTTCTTGTGAAGATTAGTACAATAGCTATATGCATCCAATCAAGGAATGCCACGTAAGAGAATTTTCCTCACATTACCCGTTTTGTAGGTACATCCCTGATGGAATATTCGGCACACTACCAGTTCGGTACGACCACGATCTTTATGCTTAGAACCTACTGTGTACAATGGAGGCTTTCCAATGGAAGTGGGCCACGTATCATTCTTGATGATTCGACCGTTAGCTCCTGCTCAGTATTTAACAAATTCTAAGGACAACGGACGAAGGACCTTACGAGCCTTAATAATCTTGAGCGTTTGCAAAAACGAACAAGCAATCTGATTTTGCAGAGAGAGATTTCTCAATCATCTTGCTTACTGAACTTATTCTGTGAAGCTTCTTTCTGATTGTACTGTGTGTGAATCGAGAGAGAGAGCTAGAATAAAAACAGCATTAGCTGAGTGATATTCTCATCATATTATAGTGAATCCTTCCGGTGGTTGGAAGAAGGGGTGACGTAGGAGAGTTTCTCCGAACATCCATAAACAAACTGTTGTGTTCTTCATTTCTGTCATCTTTTCATATTTCTTCTTATACTTCAAACCCAAGTAAACAATTCCGCCTTGAATCTGTTTCAAGTGTTTACACAAGTTTGCGTAGAATAGAAAGAGATATTAATCCCTAACAGTTTTTTTATCAAACCGTTTTTCATAAGCCTTCATCCTTAGCCAGACCCCCGTCTCTAACGATAAAGAAGATCCTATCACATCTTGTGCATCAAACCCAAGTAAACAATTCCGCCTTGAATCTGTTTCAAGTGTTTACAAGTGTTTGCGTAGAATAGAAAGCGAATTAAATTCCTAACAGGATTTCTTTCAAACCGTTTTTCATAAGCCTTCATCCATAGCCAGACCCCCGTCTCTATCGATAAAGTCGATCCTATCATAAAACATTCAAAATATCAAGTTAAGAGATGCCCATATATGAGTATTTTCAGAAGAAACACACAAAATAGTGTTCCAATAACCAGAATAAGTTCACAACAAAAACCTTATCAAAAGATCAAAAAAAAATTTCATCTTAAATGAAAATGATTTCTATTCTAATATTCTTCTTCTCCTTCTTCCTAATATTTTTACTGGAAAGGATGATCTTCAACCTAGGAGGTCTCTAAGACTGTGGTTAGAGGAGGATTGGAGACATCTCTCTTTCTTTTCTTGGTCTTAAGCTTCTTCACCCTAAGAACGTATTTGACAAACTTCTAATTGTTCATAACTTTGGAGGGAAGATGAAAACTTTTACCCGGTTGATCTAGAAGAAACCAGAGGAAGGCGTTGAAAGGACCATCAAAACCAAAAATAGTTTTCCGGGCAACAACCATTCTTACCAGATTTCCAAAGAGAAAGCTTGTCCAGTTGACTAGCGTGGTGATAGCCACCATTATCTCGAAGACTTTGGAACAAAACTGGTATGAAGATTCTTTGGCTAGAAGAGATTTTGAGATGATTTCACTTAGAAGAGAAAATTCATCTTTCAGAAGATTTTTCTTCCCATATATGTCCATTTGAGGAGATTTAGAGAAGACTTTCATCATTGTAAACATGATTTCAGGAGGAGAACGAGGAAACTCATGAATATCTGCAGTGAGAAGTTGAAAGAACATACCGAAAGACTCTTCGGAGATGCATATCATTTGCCCATGACAATCCCAGCAACGATTTTGTCCTTATAGAACCCCGCAATTTCGAAGAATTCACGGACCAACTGTTCGTGATAGAGATGATGGGGAGTGATGAACTTTCTCAGCCCGGAGGCCTTCAAAGATTCAAACATTTTATGCATGCCCGGAGATTTTAGCGTAGATACGGATTTGAAATCCACTTGAATCGATTTTGGAGGGAAAAGAGACATTTCGACTTGATGAACAATGACTTAGTCTATTCGAATTCTAGAGGGAGAGAGATAGATTTGAAGAACTCTTATCTTTAGAATGAATAATTCAATAACTATCAAAGTCTAATCATGTAGAGAGTATCTCATGATTACTCCTACCGTCAAGAACACAAAGGTGCGTTCCCAATAAACATTAGTCATGATTACTCCTAACATTTAATATTAGCATGAAACCGAACAGTTAATACTAAATGTACAAGTAAAAGTTGTCAGAAATATTAGTCATTTCTTATATATTAAGAGACACGTGTCTTCAATTCTTTTAAAGATTGACTAATTTAATTATCGGCGGGAAAATGAACTTGAGCAGAAATATAAGCAAAGGACAACTGTCCAAATAGCCAGAAGATGAAGGGTCTAATTACACCAGTAGTTAGACGTTTATTCTCCTCTTCACATTTTCAACTTCCTTTTGGAAATCAGTCTATTAAACGTATACGTCTAATTATGCAATAACACCACGTGAGACACGAGTGTCTGATTAGACGTGAGCATCCTCTTGCTCATGACGTAAAAACTGCTAACGTCTATTAGACATATTCGTCTAACCATGCAGGTTAATAAAACCAAGACAATGATTCCAAAGAAAGATTAAACTATTAGAGTAGACGTACGTCTAAGTAGTTGCGTTTCTCAAACCCTGAATTCTTAAGACGAATTAAGACCTCTGTCTTTTATGTCTGTTTAGTTACGTTTTGAACAATACGTTCCCCTCAATTTGTGCACGTAATCACATCAATCAAGATCAACAAGACCTAAAATGTTTCTAAAGTGAGAAAACTTAGCTTCCGGCAGCGGTTTCGTGAAAATGTCTGCAGTTTGTTGATCTGTAGAAAAATGTTCAAGACGAATCTGCTTCTGATTGACGTGTTCTCAGATGAAGTGATGCCTGATTTCAATATGCTTTGTCCGAGAATGAAGAACTGAATTGTAGGTGATTGTGATAGCACTCGTGTTGTCGCAGAAAATTAGAGACTCCTCAGCCTCAATCCCAAAGTCCCTGAGCTGTTGTTGAATCCACATAACTTGAGAGAAACAACTCCCAGCTGCAAGATACTCTGCTTCAGTTGTAGACGTGGCGACTGACGTCTGCTTCTTTATGAACCATGAGACTAGACGATCTCCAAGGAACTGGCAAGTTCCACTTGTGCTTTTTCTATCGATTTTGCACCCTGTATAATCTGCATCTGAGAAACTAGTTAAATTTAAACTGGTATCCTTCGGATACCACATTCCCATATTTTGAGTTCCTTTTAAGTATTTAAGAATACGTTTAGCATCAGTAAAGTGAGAGAGTTTAGGATTAGCCTGAAATCTGCCACAAACACCAACAACAAATTGAATGTCTAGCCTGCTAGCAGTTACATATAGCAAGGATCCGATGAAACCTCTATATGCTGTTACATCGACACTTTGGCCACCTTCATCTTTATCCAGTTTACTAGAAGTTCTCATTGGAGTAGCTGCTGCGGAACAGTTCTCCAAACCAAACTTTTTTAGCAGTTCCTTGGTGTATTTGGCCTGGTTGAAAAGGGTTCCATTTTCTAACTAACGGACTTGAAGCCAAGGAAGAATGTCAACTCTCCCATCATGCTCATTTCAAATCTGTCCTACATCAGCTTAACAAACTTCTCACACAATTTGGGGTTAGTTGAACCAAAAATAATGTCATCAACATATATTTGAACAAGTAGGATGTGAGAATCTTTAGTGAATCTAAACAAGGTTTTATCCACAGTTCCAACAACAAAATCATGATCAAACAGAAATTCAGTTAATGTGTTGTACCAAGCTCTAGGAGCTTGTTTCAGACCATACAATGCTTTGTCAAGCTTATAAACATGATTGGGTAACACATGATCTACGAAACCGGGGGGTTGCTTAACATATACTTCTTCACTTAATTTCCCATTTAAAAATGCACTTTTCACATCCATTTGAAAAACCTTAAAGTTCTTAAATGATGCATATGCTAGGAAGATTCTAATTGCCTCTAGTCTTGCTACCGATGCAAAAAACTCATCAAAATCAATACCTTCCTCTTGTCTGTATCCTTGAGAAACTAAACGAGCTTTGTTTCTGATGACTAAACCATCTTCACTAAGCTTGTTTCTAAAGACTCATCTAATTCCTATAATTGACTTGTCAGTTGGTCTAGGAGTAAGATACCACACTTTATTTCTCACAAATTGGTTTAACTCCTCTTGCATAGCATTGATCCAATCTGGATCAACTATAGCTTCACCAATTTTCTTGGGTTCAATCTGAGAAATAAATGCAGAGTTGGCCATTTCATCCATCAGTTGACGTCTTGTCCTTCGAGGAGAAAAATGATTTCCGATGATCAGTTCTGGTGGATGATTTTTGTTCTATATGAAGTTGGATCCAAGGGGATTGGTCATCTCAACTGGTGACTCCGCGACGTCTAAATTCTCAACTTCTTGTTGAATAGGAATTTGTACGTCTAGTTGAACTTCAACCGGATCAGCCATTGGCTCAGATAGGGCAATCCGCTTGTCCAGAGTTCCGTTTTCTAGTTTATGGATTTGAAGCCCAAGGAAGAATGTAAGTTCTCCCATCATGCTCATTTCAAACCTGTCCTGCATTAGCTTGGCAAATTTCTCACATAATTTGGGGTTAGTTGAGCCAAAAATAATGTCATCAACATATATCTGATCAAGCAGGATGTGAGAATCTTTAGTAAATCTAAATAGGGTTTTATCCACTGTTCCAACAATAAAGTCATGATCAAACAAGAAGTTGGTTAAAGTGTCGTACCAAGCTCTAGGAGCTTGTTTCAAGCCATACAATGCTTTGTCAAGCCTATAAACATGATTTGGCAAAACATGATCTACAAAACCAGGGGGTTGCTCAACATATACTTCTTCACTTAATTTTCCATTTAAGAATGCACTTTTCACATCCATTTGAAAGACTTTAAAATTCTTAAATGATGCATATGCTAGGAAGATTTTGATTGCCTCTAGTCTTGCAACCGGTGCAAAAGACTCATCAAAATAAATACCTTCCTCTTGTCTGTATCCTTGAGCAACTAAACGAGCTTTGTTTCTAATGACTAAGCCATCTTCACTAAGCTTGTTTCTAAAGACCCATCTTGTTCCTATAACTGACTTGTCAGTTGGTCTAGGAGTAAGATACCAAACATTATTTCTAGAAAATTGGTTTAACTCCTCCTGCATAACATTAATCCAATCTGGATCTACTATAGCTTCACCAATTTTCTTTGGTTCAATTTGAGAAATAAATGCAGAGTTGGCCATTTAATCCATCAGTTGACGTCTTGTCCTTCGAGGAGAAAAAGGGTTTCCGATTATCAGTTCTGGTGGTTGATTTCTGTTCCATCTGAAGTTGGATCCAAGGGGGTTGGTCATCTGAACTGGTGACACCGCGAAATCCAAACTCTCAACTTCTTGTTGAACAGGAGTTTGCACATCTGGTTGAATTTCATCCGGATCAGCCACTAGATCAGATAGAGCCATCCGCTTGTCCAAAGTTTCTTTTTCTTCACTTACAGACCCAAGACTAGTCGCTTTTAGTCTGTCAGCAAGATCAATGGGTTCATTAGATTTGCTCTCAACAGGCTCATCAAAAACTACATGGAGGGATTCTTCAATAGTCTGTGTTTTTTGTTGTATACTCTGTAAGCTTTGTTTACTGCTTAGTATCCCAACATGAAGTCCTCATCTGCTTTAGCATCAAAAGCAGTCAAATAAACCTTTCCATTGTTATGGATACAACATTTACACCCAAATATCTTAAAATAAGAAACTGTGGGAATTCTCCCATTGTACAGTTCATAGGGAGTTTTATCAAAACGTTTGTTGATTATTGACCTTTTTTTGTATAGCAAGTAGTACTTATGACTTCCGCCCAGAACCTCTGAGGTACGTCTGATTCAGCTAGCATAGATCTCGCTACTTCCTTCAGAGTTCTCACTCTTCTCTCAGCAATGTCGTTTTGCTGTGGAGTTCTGGCACTAGACAACTCGTGCCTAATTCCAGTCTTCTCGAGATAAGATGAAAGATATCTGTTAGTGAATTCAGTTCCCTGATCACTTCTGATTCTGAATCCCTTTAAATATCCTAATCAAGTTTTCAGCAGTTTTATCTTTTGATGGTAAAAATGCAACCCATGTAAAACGAGAAAAATCATCAATAACAATTAAGGCAAATCTCATTCCTCCTATACTCTTTACAGGAATTGGACAAAAAAGATCCATTTGTAAAAGTTCTAGGATCTTGCTGGATTGTGATTTTCCTTTACTTTTGAATGATGATCTGCCCTGTTTGCCTAACTGGCAAGCAGTACATATCTTGTCCTTTGAAAACTGAATTTTTGGCAAACCAATAACTAAATTGTTTGAACAAATGTTGTTGATGGTTTTAAAATTCAAATGGTTCAAATGTTTATGCCATAACCATTTATGGTCATTCTTGGCAATGATGCACATAGGTCAGAAGTCTCTTTTTGCCAATTCATTTTATATGAATTTCCTACTCCACTTCCAGTCAACAAAATATTTCCATCTTGGTCTTTCACTAAACATGAATGAGTTTGAAAATCTACTGACAAACCGTTATCACATAATTGACTAATGCTGATTAAGTTATAACACAGATTGTCAACAAGCAACACGTCATTAATAGTTAGGTTACCATGAATAATCTTACCCCTACCCATGGTCTTACCCTTCTTGTTGTCACCAAATGTGATCTTAGGTCCAAAGCAATCAGATATATTAGTGAGAAGCCGTCTGTTTCCTATCATATGCCTTGAATATCCGCTATCAAGATACCATACAGATTTCTCCAGTCCTTCGTTTATTTGTACCTACATAAATAGATATTTACAATCTTTTGGTACCCACCTTTAATTGGGACCTCAGTCAATCAGTCCCTTAGGAATCCATATTTGAGTTATTCTAATGGATTTCCCATTTTGAGCCATGATTAATGCATATGTTTTTGATAGCAGACGTCTTTCTGCTAGCCACTGATTCTTTAACTTTTGAAGAATGTTTTCTTTTAAAATTCCTTGACTTAGAGTCAGGTTTTAAATTACCAGACTTATTAGCTTTTTCTAGCTTATTCTTAAGCCATCTAACAGTTGGCGGGACATAAACTATTTCATTTTTGAAAGTAACTTCTTCATGAATAGGATCAGATTCAATGTCAGTCATACTTCTTTTGACAAAGTTTATATGCTCAAACTTGTCAGTTAGAGAATTTGACTTTTTGTAGGACAGGTTAGGGTCATTGTTGTCATATCCCAATCCGGATCTAGATCCAGCAGGTTTCAACATGCTGATCTGATATTTGACAGCATCTCCTAATCTTGTCCATGCACTAACTATATAGTTTAATCTCTTGTTTTTAGATGAAAGAGTTTGAATCTGTTCCTTGAGCATCTCATTTTCAGATGAGATCTTTGTTAAGTTTTCATCAAAAACGTTTGGTTCAGATTTTTGGTTTAAAGAAAGAACAGTTGATTCATATTTAACTTTCATTTCATAAAAAGAGTCAGTTAACTTTTTGTACTCAACAGCCATTTCATTGAGTGCAATAGTTAACTCCTCGTTTGTAAATTCTGAGGTAGAGATATCATTTACCTTAGATTGGTCATCTGCCATCAGACAAGTTACAGCTTCGTTCTCTTTTTCTGCAAGAGACTCCTCTGTGTCACTGTCAGCCCATCTGGATTTGTTCTGACTGCATATGAACGCTTTCTGGTTCTTCTTTGCTTGAAAGTTTGCACTGTAGATCTAATTAAGCTTATCCCATATCTCTTTTGCAGTGGAATAGGACTTGATCTCACAGAACATATTCATGTTGAGTGACTGGTACAGAATATTCTTAGCAACATTATCCAGGTTGTTGGTCATCTTATCTTCAGTAGTTCACTCACTTCTTGGCTTTGAAATCTTTATGGGGCAGTCGGTAATAACGCTCCACATATCATAGTTCATGGAAGCCAAGTGAGCTTGCATTCTTATCATCCAATATTCGTAGTTGTCCCTTGACAGAAGAGGATTTCATTGATGATAGACATGCTTCAGGTTCTTGATGCTTGAGAATGGAAACAAGGCTCCGATACCAATTGATAGGATCTACTTTATCGATAGAGACAGGGGTCTGGCTAAGGATGAAGGCTTATGAAAAACGGTTTGAAAGAAATCCTGTTAGGGATTTAATTCGCTTTCTATTCTACGCAAACTTGTGTAAACACTTGAAACGGATTTAAGACGGAATTGTTTACATGGGTTTGAAGTAAAAGATAAAATATGAAAAGATAACAGAAATGAAGAACACAATAGTTTGTTTATGGATGTTCGGAGAAATTCTCCTACATCACCCCTTCTTCCAACCTCCGAAAGGATTCACTATAATATGATTCGAATCAAATACAGTTTACACACACACTTAGCTCATTACTGAACAGAACACTTTCAGTTCAATTACAAGATGAAGAATATTACTCAGCTAAAGGTGTTTTGATTCTAGCTCTCTTTTGATTCACACACAGTACAATCAGAAAACAGCTACACAGTATGAATTCAGTAAGCAAGATGATTGAGTAGTTTCTCTCTCTGCAAAATCAGATTGCTTGTTCGTTGTATTCGCTTGTTCGTTGGGCAGATTGTCCGTTGTCCTTGAGATTTGTTAAATACTGAGCAGGAGATAACGGTCGAATCTTTTAGAATGATACATGGCACTCTTCTATTGGAAAGCCTCCATTGTATACAGTAGGTTCTGAGCACAAGGATCGTGGCCGTACCTCACTGGTAGTGCGCCGAATATTCCATCAAGGATGTACCTGCAAAACAAGTAATGTGAGGAAAATTCTCTTACGTGGCACTCCTTAATTGGATGCATATAGTTGTTATACTAATCTTCACAAGAAAGTGGAGAAGGAGTAGGGTACAGCTATAGCACGTGGGTAGGTGAAATGCTAGATTCAAGCGTACTGCTTAAACCGAGCATCAGACGTATTTCAGTTAGACGGATTGTGACAATCATTCTAATGAAATAAAACATCTCCTTCTAATAGAAAATGTCTATTAGACTGTCTGATCTAATAGAATTAGACTCGCGTCTAATTACAATAACCATTAGACTGCACGTCTAACTCCACTAAGTTAGACTGCACGTCTAATTCCGTTTCTACCTCAGACTTGTATGAAGGAGTTAGACGCACGTCTAACTTTCACTAATTAGACTACAAATCTAATTATATAATAACCATTAGACTGCATGTCTAACTCCACTGAGTTAGACTGCACGTCTAATTCTGGTTCTACTTCATACTTGTCTGAAGGAGTAAGACGCACGTCTAACTTTCACTTTCTATTAGACTCTACGTCTAACTTCACTGAGTTAAACTGCATGTCTAATTCTGTGCATCTATTAGACTGCACGTATAACTCCACTGAGTTAGACTGCACGTCTAATTTCGAATATATTAGACTTACAACTAATTCTGTGTATTCATTAAACTTACGTATAATTCTTTACATTCATTAGACTACACGTCTAACTCTGATGACTTAGACTGTACGTCTAATTCTATGCATTTGACTTACATCTAATTCCGTGTATCTATAAGATCATCCGTCTAATTGCACGTCTATTAGACTACACGTCTAACTCCGATGAGTTAGACTGTACGTCTAATTCTATGTATTCATTAGACTTACGTCTAATTCTTTACATTCATTAGACTATACGTCAAACTACGATGAGTTAGACTATACGTCTAATTCTATGCATTAGACTTACGTCTAATTCCGTGTATCTATTAGATCATCCGTCTAATTACATGTCTATTAGACTACACGTCTAACTCCGATGAGTTAGACTGTACGTCTAATTCTATGTAGTCATTAGACTTACGTCTAATTCTTTACATTCATTAGACTATACGTCTAACTCCGATGAGTTAGACTGTACGTCTAATTCTATTGAATGCCAAAATCGGTCTAATGACCCTCATTAGATCTAATTCTTATGAAATATTGTTTCAATACACCTGTATCAAAACTCATAAGTTATTTCATCATAAAAATCTCAGTGGTTAAATTATTTCAACACTTAGTCAAAATAATTTGACCCAACATTTGTATTGTACCACCATTCGGCTAAAGGAAGCCATTTAGCCCATGTTTGTAGTTTTTGATTGAGCATACATCGCAGATATGTCTTCACGCTTATATTTACCACTTCTATTTGACCATCGGTTTGAGGATGGTATGTTGTTGACATCACTTGGGTAATTCTCTATAATTTGCATAATTCATTACAAAATGTACTAACAAATATTGTATCCATGTCACTAAGTGAGTGGCATACCATGTAACTTGAATATATGATCTAGAAAGACATGAGCAACACTCCATCCTGAATAGGGGTGTCCCATACTAATGAAATGCGTCATCTTTAAAAGTCGATCAACTACGACTAAAATAACTATATGCCCTTGTGATTTTGGTAATCCTTCTAAAAAATCCATAGATATGTCACTCCAAATAGAATTAGGAATCTCCAATGGTTGCAGTAAACCCTTCGTCCCATGATTTTCCAATTTTTGTTGCTGACATTCAAGACAATTCCTAAGGAATACCCTTATATCGCGTTCCGTACTACGCAAATAATATGCTTATCTTAGTTTCTGATATGTCACCATCACACCTAAATGGCCTCCCACTATTGAGTTATGCATTGTAGATATTATGTATGATCTGAGTTCCTTATCATCTCCACCAAGATACACCCATCTTTTTTTCAACTGCCCATTGATAAATGAAAAATCCTTAATACCTTGAGGATCGGATTGTAACTTAGTAACAATTTACTTCAGATTCACGTCTTCATCCCATGTCTTAGCTATTTTCTTTAATAATACTGATGAGAATTCAAATAATGTTAGACAAGTTCCCTCTGAATTAATTCTAGATAGTGCATCAATATCTACATTCTCCTTGCCTTTCTTGTATTGCACAGAAACTCAAACCCCAACAGTTTAACCTTTTGCTCCAAAAAGTGTTTTAATGCGTCATGATCCGTTTTAATGATGAATGGTTTGAATTTCAAATAACTTCTCCATTTCTTGAAGCATGTAGTACAGTTAACATTTCTTATTCAAAAGCAGATAAGGTTTGTAGTTTCGGACTGATCCCCTTACTAATATATGCCACAGAGTGTTCTTACTACATCAAAATTGCAACCGTACCATTGTTACTCGCATCAATTTCAACCACAAAACTTTCCTTAAAATTATAAAATTTTAGTACTATGGATTTATCATGGCCTTTTTCAGTTCCTCAAATTCCATAGTTGTTTCTTCATTCAAATCTAATTTTCCCCTTTTCAATAAGGATGTTAGTGGTCGGGCTATAGACCCATAATTCTTAACAAACCTCCTGTAGTACCCTGTCAAGCCCAAAAATCCTCTAAGTTGTTTCAAAGAATCTAAAGACGACCATATTTTAATAGCTAATATCTTTAACATATCTACAGAAACTCCCTACTGTGAAATAATATGTTCAAGGTAATCTACTTCCAAAAAAGCAAAGACACATTTGGAATGTTTTAAAACTAAATGATGTTGTTTTAGTAACTCAAATACCAATCGCAACTTCTTTAAGTGATCCTCCAATGTTTGACTGTAGATCAAAATGTTGTAAAAAAAACTAGTACAAATTTCCTCAAATAAGGCATAAAAACCTCATTCATCATTCATTGAAACGTGGAAGGTACATTTGTCAAACCAAAAGGCATCACTACAAATTCAAAATGACCCTCATGTGTCTTGAATGCAGTTTTATAAATGTCTTCCTCCTTCATTATGAGTTAATGATAAACAGATTTTAAATCCAGTTTAGAATAAATACAACTACCATATAACTCATCTATTAGTTCTTCTATTAATGGAATTGGATATTTATCTTTAACAATTACCTTATTTAAACGTCGGTAGTCGATGCATAATCTCCAGCTTTTGTCTTTCTTTTTTACCAGCACGACGGGTGAAAAAATGGACTATAACTTTTGCGTACCACTCAGAATTTAAGCATCTTTTCTATCATGCCTTCCATTTAATCCTTTTGGAGTGCAGGGTATCGACATGGCCTTAAGCTAACGATTCCTTCCTTCTTTGAGATTATTTCAATGTCATAATTGCAAATAGGTAGAAGTGTTGTAGGTTCTCTGAATAATTCTTAAAACTCTATTAGTAGTTTTTCCAAATTTTGTTCTTTGTCAACCTCTAGTGAAGATATTATTACGGAATACAATTCTGATTCACACCTTTCTGATTCCTCAATACTTAGCATAGCCACATTAGCACCCTTTCGGATAACCTTCCTTAATGTCCAACTTTCTATCATGGAAACAAAATTAGATGTATCCCCGTGTAGCTTCCGCGGTTCACCATTGAGTGAAAATTTCATTATTAGATTCTTGATGTCCCATTGAATTCTACTAAGTGTCACCAACCATTCGATTCAGAGCATAATGTCATAATTAAGAAAAGACAATACTCATGCATTGACATTAAATTCTATACCGAGTTAACCATAGCAGTCCAAGACATTTGCTAGTACTTACCAATTGATAACCGCTTGCTACTATGACCATTAGTTTAACTGCCATAGACATTACAAATTTTGTATTTCTGATCATTCGTGGGTTAATCTAATTATGTGTACTTCCCGAGTCTATCAGAATATATACATTGTTTCGTCCTACCATTCTTTGCACCTACATTGTATTGAATGTATTTAATCATTCAATTTTCATTGCAACACCATCTTCTAATTTGTCCACGTTTCGAACAACTTTTCATTCCTGATTCTCTTCCTCGAACAATTCATTTATCATTGTAATTGCACCCGCCATACATCTATGACCATACTCGCATTTATCTTCACAATAGAAGCACTGATTGTTTTTCTTTTTCTCGTCATACGCTTTATGATCTAAATTGACTTTCCTTGGAATAGTATTTGTTGCTTAATCCTTAGTTTAACAGTGTTTTGATGATAAACTTGTGTAAAACTTAAATAAGAATGAAGTTAAGTCGTCTAATTGTATTTGTGCAGGTGCATCAAAACATGATAAGTTAGATTTAGCTTGAATCAGGTTTATTAGACGTGTTGGTCATTAGACGTACAACTAGTTAGACGTGCAGTCTAATAGACACATAGTTAGACATGCAGTCTAACAGATACGTAGTTATACATGCAGTCTAACAGATACGTAATTAGACATGCAATCTAACAGACACGTAGTTAGACGTGCAGTCTAACAGACACGTGGTTAGACGTGTAGTCTAATAAACACGTGGTTAGACATGTAGTCTAACAGACACGTGGTTAGACATGAAGTCTAACAGACATGTGATTAGACGTGAAGTCTAACAGACATGTGGTTAGATGTGCAGTCTAACAAAAATGTGGTTAGACGTGCAGTCTAACAGACATGTGGTTAGATGTGTAGTCTAACAGATACGTTGTTAGAAGTGCAGTCTAACAGACACGTGGTTAGAGGTGCAATCTAACACATATGTTGTTAGAGGTGTAGTCTAACATATACGTGGTTAGACGTGCAGTCTAACAGACACGTAGTTAGACGTGCAGTCTAACAGATACGTGGTTAGACGTGAAGTCTAAGAGACACATAATTAGACGTGCAGTCTAACAGATGCGTTGTTAGACATGCAATCTAACAGATGCGTGGTTAGACATGTAGTCTAACACTTAAAAGTTAGACGCAGGGAGTCTAACTACTTTAGATTAGTCTAAAAGGACATGTAGTTAGACGTGCCATCTAAATCCATTAGACTTGGTGGTCTAATGGGTTCTACTATTAGACGGGGGCGTCTAACTTCATTAAAATTGACAGTCTAATGGAGCTTGTCTAATGCCTCGCTTCAGCAATTGCTTGAAGTCAGCATCCGTCTACCCACGATCAACTAGTTGTACGCTACTCCTGCTCCACTAATCCGTGCAGATCAGTACGACAACTAGTTGCATCCAATGAATGAATTCCTCGTATGTAAATATTCTTTCAACTAATTGTTCCTTGCAAGACAATCCTATTAGAATATTCTGCGTACTACCAGATTTGTACGGCCACGATCTTTGAGCTCAGTGTCTTCTGTACCTGTGTACTATGGACGCTTTTCAATGGGTGCTTTCCATGTTTCAAGGTAGAAGATTCGACCGTTGGTACCTGTTCTCTATTTAAAGATCTTCAAGGACAACGGACGAGCTGCCAGATTTACAATCAATCTTACGAATTGTTCACTTGTTTACTTACTGAGTTTGTACATCAAGAGAGATATAAAATCAAAACCCTGTCTAGATGAGTGATATTCTTAAACCTTCTGTAAGTTGAACAGAGTCTGTTATGTTCAATAATTATCTAGCACTGAAACTATATTTGATTCAAAGAAAAGTATAGTGAATCCTTCCGGTGGTTGGAAGAAGGGGTGACGTAGGAGAGTTTTTCTCTGAACATCCATAAACAATTCTCTATCACTTTTTCATATATCCTTCATTCTTTCATTCGTTGTTAGCTTCAAACCCAATCAAACGTTTCCGCACTTGAATCGCTTCAAGAGTTTGTAAAGGTTTGTGAAAAATAGAAAGTGATATAAATCCCTAACATGATTTCTATCAAACCGTTTTCCAGAACTTGTTATCAATAGTTAGACTCCTGTCTCTATTGGTACCACCGATCCTTTCAATTGGTATCAGAGCGAGGTTTATGTTCTCAATATATCACTAAGAATGTCGATGATAACCAAAGATGCCAGTGCTACCGCAATCCCCACATTCTGAAGAGAAAACTATATTGTGTTGAAGAAGAGAGTTCGTGCTCACCTTTCTTCTCTTCATGACGATATGTGGAGTCTTATCACAGATTGTCCCATCGAGATTGAAAAGGAGAAATCTGAAAGGACCAGTGAAGAGAAGAGGAGAAACAACCTCAACAACATGGCATTAGACGTTCTGTACAGACTTCTTAAGGATAGTATGTTCAACTACATCATCGAGTTTGATACTGCCAAGGAGATTTGGGACAGACTTACCCAACTGTGTGACGGAAATGAACAGACAAAGGAGAACAAGATCATGATTTCCAATCAACAGATCGACAATTTCAAAATGCGTTCTGAAGAAACAATGACTGAGTTCGACACAAGGTTCAGCAAAATTTTCTCCACTCTATCTATTCTTGGCAAGATCTATAACAGCAGGGAGATTTCTATCAAGGTCATGCATTCTTTGCCAAGGGAATGGGATATAAAGACGATAGCTATGAGGGAATCCAAAGACCTCAACAAGATCTCGCTTTTCGATCTGTTTGATGATCTCAAGGCTTATGAGTTAGAGTTGAACTCAAGGATTGAAGAAGATCAACCCTCATCCATCATTATTGCCAAAGCCTTAGTGACGGCTGAAGAGTCACTGGCGGCTCCTGATGTGAAGACAACTGCCCAGCAGCTCAGCAGGGATGCCATGTCTCTCTTCGTGAAGAAGTTTTAAGACTTCATGAAGAAGAGCAACTCTAACTCAAGCTCTTCAAATTCAAACGATAATAAGAAATCCAAAGCTAATGTTAAGTGTTTTAACTGTGGCATTTTAGGTTATTACCTATCGGAATGTCGGAAGCCGAAGCGTGATAAAAAGAAAAAGGACGAAGAAAAGGAGTTGAAGGCTCTTGTGGTAGGGGACAGGAAGAACAAACAGAACTATCATGATTCTTACTTTTCATCTAGCGAAAGTGATGATGACGAAGTTGCTTGCTTCATGGCAAGAGAAAAAGAAGAAACTCAAGAATCTGAGGTATTTGACTTCTCTTCTAAAAAAGTTTCAAGGGAACAACTTGTTGTTCCACTAGATGACATGGTCATAGAGTACAGAAACCTAGCAGAATCCCTAAAAATCCCTAAATGAAATAAAGTCTTCATCTAAAGTATCTCAGCCTGCTTTATCTCAAACTCTAGAATTAAAAACTCTTGAAAATGACAAGGTCGAGATCTCATCTAAGAATGAAATGCTTAAGGAACAGATTCAAATTATTTCTTCTGAAAATAAAAGGTTAAACTATGTTGTTAGTGCTTGGACAAGGTCTGGAGATGTTGTCAAATATCAGATTAGTCTGTTGAAACCTACTAGATCCAAATCCGGTTTAGGATTTGATAGTAATGACCCAAACCAGTCCTACAAAAAGTTAAAATCAGCACCTGACAAGCTTAAGCCAATAAGTTTTGTCAAAGGGAGCCTAACTAACATTGAATCTAATCCAATTCATGAGGAGTTAGCTTTGAAAAATGAAATAACTTATGTTCTACCGACTATTAGTTGGCTGAAAAATTAAGTTAGATGCAGTTAGCAAGTCTGACAATCTAAAACCTAACTCAAAGTCAAGGAATTTTTGAAGAAAATCATCTTAAAAAGTTAAGGGATCAGTGGCTAGAAAGAAGGCGTCTGCTAAGTCAAAATCATACGCATTAATTACAACACAAAATAGGAAATCCATCAAAATAAATCAAATATGGATTCCTAAGGGACTGATTGATCGAGGACCCAAATGATTATGGGTACCAAAGTTTATAAATATTTTCTTGTGTAGGTGATACAGGGAATCTGTAGGACGGAAGCATGAAGCATACTCCTCTAAGTATATATCCTAGAAGATCAACAGTGACGCTTTCCATTCCTAAGGACTAAGTGTTTTATGTTTTAAGAATATTTTTGGTCTTAAGGACCTTAAAATATAGTGAATCCTTCCGGTGGTTGGAAGAAGGGGTGACGTAGGAGAGTTTTTCTCTGAACATCCATAAACAATTCTCTATCTCTTTTTCATATATCCTTCATTCTTTCATTCTTTGTTAGCTTCAAACCCAATCAAACGTTTTCGCACTTGAATCGCTTCAAGAGTTTGTAAAGGTTTGTGAAAAATAGAAAGTGATATAAATCCCTAACATGATTTCTATCAAACCGTTTTCCAGAACTTGTTATCAATAGTTAGACTCCTGTCTCTATTGGTACCACCGATCCTTTCAATTGGTATCAGAGCGAGGTTTATGTTCTCAATATATCACTAAGAATGTCGATGATAACCAAAGATGCCAGTGCTACCGCAATCCCCACATTCTGAAGAGAAAACTATATTGTGTTGAAGAAGAGAGTTCGTGCTCACTTTTCTTCTCTTCATGACGATATGTGGAGTCTTATCACAAATTGTCCCATCGAGATTGAAAAGGAGAAATCTGAAAGGACTAGTGAAGAGAAGAGGAGAAACAACCTCAACAACATGGCATTAGACGTTCTGTACAGACCTCTTAAGGATAGTATGTTCAACTACATCATTGAGTTTGATACTGCCAAGGAGATTTGGGACAGACTTACCCAACTGTGTGAGGGAAATGAACAGACAAAGGAGAACAAGATCATGGTTTCCAATCAACAGATCGACAATTTCAAAATGCGTTCTGAAGAAACAATGACTGAGTTCGACACAAGGTTCAGCAAAATTTTCTCCACTCTATCTATTCTTGGCAAGATCTATAACAGCAGGGAGATTTCTATCAAGGTCATGCATTCTTTGCCAAGGGAATGGGATATAAAGATGATAGCTATAAGGGAATCCAAAGACCTCAACAAGATCTCGCTTTTCGATCTGTTTGATGATCTCAAGGCTTATGAGTTAGAGTTGAACTCAAGGATTGAAGAAGATCAACCCTCATCCATCATTATTGCCAAAGCCTTAGTGACGGCTGAAGAGTCACTGGCGGCTCCTGATGTGAAGACAACTGCCCAGCAGCTCAGCAGGGATGCCATGTCTCTCTTCGTGAAGAAGTTTTAAGACTTCATGAAGAAGAGCAACTCTAACTCAAGCTCTTCAAATTCAAACGATAATAAGAAATCCAAAGCTAATGTTAAGTGTTTTAACTGTGGCATTTTAGGTTATTACCTATCGGAATGTCGGAAGCCGAAGCGTGATAAAAAGAAAAAGGACGAAGAAAAGGAGTTGAAGGCTCTTGTGGTAGGGGACAGGAAGAACAAACAGAACTATCATGATTCTTACTTTTCATCTAGCGAAAGTGATGATGACGAAGTTGCTTGCTTCATGGCAAGAGAAAAAGAAGAAACTCAAGAATCTGAGGTATTTGACTTCTCTTCTAAAAAAATTTCAAGGGAACAACTTGTTGTTCCACTAGATGACATGGTCATAGAGTACAGAAACCTAGCAGAATCCCTAAAAATCCCTAAATGAAATAAAGTCTTCATCTAAAGTATCTCAGCCTGCTTTATCTCAAACTCTAGAATTAAAAACTCTTGAAAATGACAAGGTCGAGATCTCATCTAAGAATGAAATGCTTAAGGAACAGATTCAAATTATTTCTTCTGAAAATAAAAGGTTAAACTATGTTGTTAGTGCTTGGACAAGGTCTGGAGATGTTGTCAAATATCAGATTAGTCTGTTGAAACCTACTAGATCCAAATCCGGTTTAGGATTTGATAGTAATGACCCAAACCAGTCCTACAAAAAGTTAAAATCAGCACCTGACAAGCTTAAGCCAATAAGTTTTGTCAAAGGGAGCCTAACTAACATTGAATCTAATCCAATTCATGAGGAGTTAGCTTTGAAAAATGAAATAACTTATGTTCTACCGACTATTAGTTGGCTGAAAAATTAAGTTAGATGCAGTTAGCAAGTCTGACAATCTAAAACCTAACTCAAAGTCAAGGAATTTTTGAAGAAAATCATCTTAAAAAGTTAAGGGATCAGTGGCTAGAAAGAAGGCGTCTGCTAAGTCAAAATCATACGCATTAATTACAACACAAAATAGGAAATCCATTAAAATAAATCAAATATGGATTCCTAAGGGACTGATTGATCGAGGACCCAAATGATTATGGGTACCAAAGTTTATAAATATTTTCTTGTGTAGGTGATACAGGGAATCTGTAGGACGGAAGCATGAAGCATACTCCTCTAAGTATATATCCTAGAAGATCAACAGTGACGCTTTCCATTCCTAAGGACTAAGTGTTTTATGTTTTAAGAATATTTTTGGTCTTAAGGACCTTAAAATATAGTGAATCCTTCCGGTGGTTGGAAGAAGGGGTGACGTAGGAGAGTTTTTCTCTGAACATCCATAAACAATTCTCTATCTCTTTTTCATATATCCTTCATTCTTTCATTCTTTGTTAGCTTCAAACCCAATCAAACGTTTCCGCACTTGAATCGCTTCAAGAGTTTGTAAAGGTTTGTGAAAAATAGAAAGTGATATAAATCCCTAACATGATTTCTATCAAACCGTTTTCCAGAACTTGTTATCAATAGTTAGACTCCTGTCTCTATTTGTACCACCGATCCTTTCAATTGGTATCAGAGCGAGGTTTATGTTCTCAATATATCACTAAGAATGTCGATGATAACCAAAGATGCCAGTGCTACCGCAATCCCCACATTCTGAAGAGAAAACTATATTGTGTTGAAGAAGAGAGTTCGTGCTCACCTTTCTTCTCTTCATGACGATATGTGGAGTCTTATCACAAATTGTCCCATCGAGATTGAAAAGGAGAAATCTGAAAGGACTAGTGAAGAGAAGAGGAGAAACAACCTCAACAACATGGCATTAGACGTTCTGTACAGACCTCTTAAGGATAGTATGTTCAACTACATCATTGAGTTTGATACTGCCAAGGAGATTTGGGACAGACTTACCCAACTGTGTGAGGGAAATGAACAGACAAAGGAGAACAAGATCATGGTTTCCAATCAACAGATCGACAATTTCAAAATGCGTTCTGAAGAAACAATGACTGAGTTCGACACAAGGTTCAGCAAAATTTTCTCCACTCTATCTATTCTTGGCAAGATCTATAACAGCAGGGAGATTTCTATCAAGGTCATGCATTCTTTGCCAAGGGAATGGGATATAAAGATGATAGCTATGAGGGAATCCAAAGACCTCAACAAGATCTCGCTTTTCGATCTGTTTGATGATCTCAAGGCTTATGAGTTAGAGTTGAACTCAAGGATTGAAGAAGATCAACCCTCATCCATCATTATTGCCAAAGCCTTAGTGACGGCTGAAGAGTCACTGACGGCTCCTGATGTGAAGACAACTGCCCAGCAGCTCAGCAGGGATGCCATGTCTCTCTTCGTGAAGAAGTTTTAAGACTTCATGAAGAAGAGCAACTCTAACTCAAGCTCTTCAAATTCAAACGATAATAAGAAATCCAAAGCTAATGTTAAGTGTTTTAACTGTGGCATTTTAGGTTATTACCTATCGGAATGTCGGAAGCCGAAGCGTGATGAAAAGAAAAAGGACGAAGAAAAGGAGTTGAAGGCTCTTGTGGTAGGGGACAGGAAGAACAAACAGAACTATAATGATTCTTACTTTTCATCCAGCGAAAGTGATGATGACGAAGTTGCTTGCTTCATGGCAAGAGAAAAAGAAGAAACTCAAGAATCTGAGGTATTTGACTTCTCTTCTAAAAAATTTTCAAGGGAACAACTTGTTGTTCCACTAGATGACATGGTCATAGAGTACAGAAACCTAGCAGAATCCCTAAAAATCCCTAAATGAAATAAAGTCTTCAACTAAAGTATCTCAGCCTACTTTATCTCAAACCCTAGAATTAAAAACTCTTGAAAATGACAAGGTCGAGATCTCATCTAAGAATGAAATGCTTAAGGAACATATTCAAATTATTTCTTCTGAAAATAAAAGGTTAAACTATGTTGTTAGTGCTTGGACAAGGTCTGGAGATCTTGTCAAATATCAGATTAGTCTGTTGAAACCTACTGGATCCAAATCCGGTTTAGGATTTGATAGTAATGACCCAAACCAGTCCTACACAAAGTTAAAATCAGCACCTGACAAGCTTAAGCCAATAAGTTTTGTCAAAGGGAGCCTAACTAACATTGAATCTAATCCAATCCATGTGGAGTTAGCTTTGAAAAATGAAATAACTTATGTTCTACCGACTATTAGTTGGCTGAAAAATTAAGTTAGATGCAGTTAGCAAGTCTGACAATCTAAAACCTAACTCAAAGTCAAGGAGTTTTTGAAGAAAATCATCTTAAAAAGTTAAGGGATCAGTGGCTAGAAAGAAGGCGTCTGCTAAGTCAAAATCATACGCATTAATTACAACACAAAATAGGAAATCCATCAAAATAAATCAAATATGGATTCCTAAGGGACTGATTGATCGAGGACCCAAATGATTATGGGTACCAAAGTTTATAAATATTTTCTTGTGTAGGTGATGCAGGGAATCTGCAGGACGGAAGCATGAAGCATACTCCTCTAAGTATATATATCCTAGAAGATCAACAGTGACGCTTTCCATTCCTAAGGACTAAGTGTTTTATGTTTTAAGAATATTTTTGGTCTTAAGGACCTTAAAATATTTATTTATTCATTTTTTACATGCATAAATTGAGAGGGAAACTCATTGTGAAAATAAAGATGCACGCAGACAAATGCTATTATCGGTCTATTAGACGAGGTCGTCTAAAAAGAAAAAGAATGTACTTAAATATATTTTTACTTACACACTCTATGCATCTAAGTCAATGTGTCTTGGTTAATAACCTACGCGGTTAGACGCTGATGTCTAATAGACGGTTAGACGTTTATGAGACAAGAGTAATTGGAATCTCACATCTAACTAAACACACGTCTAATATGTGTTTTCATGCGTAATTAGACGTCGACGTCTAATAGACGTAAGATGTCTACAAGACACGTGATTAGACGCCTGTGTTTAATAGACACATGCGTCTAATAGACGTTTAGATCTCATAGATTGTAGAAGTATAAAAAATGTCTAACTACGTGTGTATTAGATTGATCAAGGACAGCTGTCCCACATACCGTGTCATCTAATTTTTCCGTTCAAACATAAAAACAGTCATCTTCAAATAACATGAAGACATGTGTCTTTCAAGTTAAGAGAGAATGACTTAAATACCCCCAAAATTAATGATGACTTTGTGGGAAAAGACGTCTAACATTAATTAATGGGTCCTACCCTTAGGAAAAGTGACGGTTAAGCCATGCGTCTCTTAGGACATCTTGCATGTGATGGAAAGGTTTTTCACTCACAAATCTTTCAAGTACCCTAGATTTCTCCAAACTTCTCTCTAAAAACCTTTCACCGGTAAAAAAATGACCTTTACTGACAGATATTACCGAAGGTTTTATAAAACACTCCTTATTGATCCCGAGAGGAACAAATCTTTCGTTATTGAAATAGATTCCGAGAGGGTTGTAAGACTTTCGGGTTTACTAATTAGTACCGAAAGTTCTACATAGAACTTTCAGTTTTGATATTCCAAAAAAATCAAAAAAAATTCTAAGTGTTGGGAGTTGGTTAATTGCGAAGGTTATACCAAAAACTTTCAGTTTTACCTTTCCTGAAATGTTTAAATACGAAGGTTTCCATTAGACCGTTAGATTTGACTCATCCCCAAAAACTGAAAAAATATTCTAAGATGGAGAATGATTAATTGTGAAGGTTATTTAAAGAACTTTCGGTTTTAGCTTTTCCTGAAATTGTTAATTGCGAAGGTTTATCCTATAAACCTTCGGTATTGACTCATCCAAAAAAAGACAAAAAAAAAATCAAATCCCGTGATATTTATTACCAAAGGTTTTCAATAAACCTTCGATTTTTACTAATCTCAAAACCTAAATGAATATTAAAACCTTCGATAAATACCTTTATAAATACAAACCCTAACCCTTCTCTTTTTCATTCGCCTCTCTCCTCTCTATCTCTCTCCCACGCCGCAGCCGCCTCCGTCGCTTCTCTTCTTTGTCTTCTCCATTCCATGTTAGATTAATTTGTTTTTATTTTTTATTATTAATTATTAGATTAAGATTTGTTATCATTTAGTTTATATTATCTAGATTTATGATAGTTTAGATTATTTGTTTGGTAGTTTAATTTAGATTTGTTATTGTTTAGATTTGATTTAGGTTAGTTTGTTAAATATATATAATTTTGTTAGATTTTGTTAAATGAATAATATATTTTAGTTATTTTGTTTGATTTAAGTTTTATTAGATTTAGATTACGGTTATTTTGTTTGATTAATATATATATATATATATGTATATATATATATATGAAATGCATTTAGGATGGGTGAGTCATGGAAAAGTATTCGACGTACACCAGAGAAACTGTCCCGGTCATACCAGAATTTTCTAGCAGCATCAAAAACTGCGGCACGTGAGGAAGAGTTGAGAAAAACGACTCTGGAATTGGAGAAAATCCGATTGAGGGATGCGGAAAGAGGCCAATTGCTTACTGAAATTAAAGCGGACAGTGCTGAAATGGCGCAAAAATTGGCGAATCTCGAACAACAAATTGAATTGTTAAAGAGGCGGAATCAACCACCCCTCCTCCCCTCACATCTACTAATTTCTAGATTATATTGTTTGATTAATTATGTGTTATCTTTTTCGTACGAATGATGAAATTTTGGTGTGTTTTGCGTTCATAGTTATGAATTATTATTATTATCCTTTGGTTTTGGTTTATTAATGTTGTTTATGAATTCTTTTCCTTTATTTATTAGATGGCCTTTATTTGAGAAAAAATAGGGTAATTGCGAAAGTTTATTGGAAAATCATCGTTTTTTAACCCAAATTCAAAATGTTGGGAAGGGTCAAAACCGAAGGTTTTCAAATAAACCTTCGGTTTTGACCCTTGTTTAAAAAAATAAGAAAAAATTCAAAGTTTTGGGAAGGGTCAAAACCGAAGGTTTTCAAATAAACCTTCGGTTTTGACCGTTGTTTAAAAAAAGGGGAAGACTAAAAACTAAAGGTTTTCAAATAAACCTTCGGTTTTGACCTTTGTTTAAAAAAGATGAAAATTTTCTAAGTGTTAGGAAGGGTAAAACCGAAGGTTTTAAATAAACTTTCGGTTTTGACCTTTGTTTAAAAAATCATAAAAAATTTAAAGTGTTGGTAAGGGTCAAAACCAAAGGTTTTCAAATAAACCTTCGGTTTTGACCCTTGTTTAAAAAAAGATGAAAAAATTCTAAGTTTTCGTAAGGATAAAAACCGAAGGTTTTCAAATAAACCTTCAGCTTTGACCCTTGTTTATACCATTAACTTTCGGTTTTACCACTTCCTAATTTATTAAATTATTTTGTTTTTAACCTACTAATCTAGACTCCTAACTAATATAATCAAGTTTGTGTTGTATTTTAAAAATTAATATTGTGTTTAATGTTAAAATGTTTATGATTGTGTTTGATTATATAGAGAAGTGTATATGAATGTTTATGTTTGATTATCTTATGAATGTGTATAAAGTTTGATCATATGGAGTGTGTAATGTTTTAAGGATATCAAATGTGTTAAATTAATGTTGTTCAAGGTCATTAGAAGGTGAGAAACCAATTAATTTAACAATTTGTCAAGTTGTAATTCCGAAAGTTAATGGTATAACTTTCGGAAATACACATCAAAACCGAAAGGTATACCTTTAACTTTCGGAATTACCACTTCTTAATTTGTTAAATTAAAGTGTTTTTTACCTTCCAATATAGACTCCTAACTAATATAATCAAGTGTGTGTTGTATTTTAAATATTAATATTGTGTTTAATGTTAAAATGTTTATGATTGTGTTTGATTATATAGAGAAGTGTATATGAATGTTTATGTTTGATTATCTTATGAATGTGTATAATGTTTGATCATATGGATTGTATAATATTTTAAGGATATCAAATGTATTAAATTAATATTGTTCAAGGTCATTAGAAGGTGCGAAACCAATTAATTTAACAATTTGTCAAGTGGTAATTCCAAAAGTTATATCATTAACTTTCAGAAATAACTGTCAAAACCGAAAGTTATGTGAAAACTATCAGAATTAAGTAATATAAAACATAAAGTTATGTGAAAACTATCGGAATTAAGTAATATAAGAACCGAGAGTTATGTGAAAACTCTCGGAATTTATTGATATAAAAACCGAGAGTTATGTGAAAACTCTCGGAATTAAGTGATATAAAAACCGAGAGTTGTGTGAAAACTCTCGGAATTAAGTGATATAAAAACCGAGAGTTATGTGAAAACTCTCAGAATTAACCTATTTAATTAAAAAAAACCCTATCTTTCTTTCTCGATTATTTCCGCCCACTTTCTCTCTTTTCTTCCTCCCCGACCGCGCCTCCGCTTCTCTTCTCTATTTCCGACGACGACGAAGAGCCTGAAGACGATGACGCTGCATCGATTGAAGACACCGTTTTCGGGCATCCACCTCCGGCGATTGAAGACACGGTTTCCTCCGCCTACAGCCGCCTCCAAGGTTAGTTTTTTAGGTGTTAATTATTTTATCATTATTTTAATTAGTTTCATGTTAGAATTATGTTTAATTATATGAATATATGAATTAGGTTAGTTGATTTATGTTAGAATTGATTTAGGTTAAAATTGAATTGGATTTTGTATGAATTGAATTTTAGGTTAGAATTGAATTGGATTTTGTATGAATTGGATTTTAGGTTAGAATTGATTTAGGTTAGAATTGAATTGGAGTTTGTATGAATTGATTTAGGTTAGAATTGATTTAGGTTAGAATTGATTTAGGTTAGAATTGAATTGGATTTTGTATGAATTGGATTTTAGGTTAGAATTGATTTAGGTTAGAATTGAATTGGATTTTGTATGAATTGATTTTAGTTTCGAATTGATTTAGGTTAGAATTTTGTTAGATTTGGTTTATATTACTGTTTGATTTGGTTTGATTAGGTTATGTTTATGTTCAATAATTTAGTTTCATTTTGTTAGATTTGGTTTATATTATTATTTGATTTGGTTTGATTAGGTTATGTTTATTTTCAATAATTTAGTTTCATTTTGTTGGATTTGGTTTATATTATTGTTTGATTTGGTTTGATTAGGTTATGTTTATGTTCAATAATTTAGTTTCATTTTGTTGGATTTGGTTTGATTAGGTTATGTTTATGTTCAATAATTTAGTTTCATTTTGTTGGATTTGGTTTGATTAGGTTATGTTTATGTTCAATAATTTAGTTTCATTTTGTTGGATTTGGTTTATATTATTGTTTGATTTGGTTTATTTTGGGTTATGTTTATGCTCAATAATTTAGTTTGATTTTGTTAGATTTGGTTTATATTATTGTTTGATTTGGTTTATTTTAAGTTATATTTTCATTATATCTACCTACTGCCGTCGCCTCCCACGCCATGTGACATTATGTTGAATTTTGGTTGGAAATTGTTAGATTATGTTGAATTTTGGTTGGATAATGAGAGATTATGTTAGAATTATGTAAGTCTAATTAATTTAGACACAGTTAAGTAAATAATAGTGCAGGTTGTTTTCCATTTTATTAGAAAGATGGAAGTACCCGATAAAAGTTGGATGACCTTACGTCGAGATCATCCAGATTACGAGGAAGGTGTTGACAAATTCCTCGAGTTTTCTGTTAGGAGTACATCCCGACACATAGTGAATTGTCCTTGCGTGAAATGCTTGATCACGCCATTTATGGAAATAGACGAAGTGAAGACTCACCTCATCATTTATGGAATAAATGTTCATTATGAGTACTAGTATTGTCATGGAGAAAAGATACGTACTACTCAAGTGGTTAATTACGATGTCGATGAAGATGCCGATGACTTCGATGATGATGATGATCATCATCATTCGGAGGATGCCGTGCTGGAATTCAACGATGCGAGACCGAAGATGAATAATACAGTTAATGAAGAGGTCAATGAAGAACGTTATATGCCCGATTTAATAAATAATATGTTCTCCAACGTTAATGATGTCCCGAACAACCATGAATCAGTCGAAGATGCGCATAAATTTTATAAATTGCTTGATGATTGCAAACGGCCAATGTATGAAGGTGCTCGAATAACGAAATCATCAACACTACTAAAACTACTTCACATAAAGAATGTATTTCAATGGAAAAATTCTTCGTTCGATATGTTGCTGCGTCTGCTTAAAGACTCCATATTACCAATTGATGCTCAGTTGTCAAACTCCTACTACGAAAGTAAAAAATTTATTACTGATATCAGGCTTAAATATGATAAGATAAACGCATGTAAGAACAATTGTATGCTATTTTGGAAGGACGACAAAAATGAAGATTCTTGCAGAGTTTGCGGTCTTTCAAGATGGAAAGTCGACCAAACAAGTGGGGCAGTTCGAGAGAAGCAAAATGGGAAATTCATTCCAAAAAAGGTGTTAAGATATTTCCCTCTAATAACAAGACTACAAATACTATACATGTCCTAAAAAATGGCTCCAATGATGAGATGCCATAAGTAAGGAAGAGTTGATAGTGACATGTTGAGACATCCCGCTGATTCCTTAACTTGGAAAATGTTTGATGAAAATTATAAAGATTTTGCGTCAGAATCTCGAAATGTAAGACTGGGTTTATCAAGCGATGGGTTTCAACCATTTGCAAATGGGAAAAAGTCATATAGTGTTTTATCTCATCGATGGGTTTCAACCAGTTATTCTCGTTCCTTATAATGTGTCACCCACTACTTGCATGGATTCTAGTAATTTTATTTTATCTCTGTTAATTCCGGGTCCAAAGAGTTCAGGAGATGCAATTGACATATTTCTCCAACCATTGATCGACGAGTTGACTAAACTGTGGCAAACTGTTGTGAGAACGTTTGATGCACACACCTCACAATATTTTAACATGCGAGCGACGTTGTTGTGGACCATTGACGACTTTCCTGCCTACGCGAATTTATTAGGCTAGAGTATGAAATGTAAATACGCTTGTCCCTGTTGTAACAACGACACGGTATCTCTTCGATTGGTTCATGGTTCCAAACAATATTACATGGGTCATAGACGCTTCCTTCCACCAAAGCACAAATACATAAGGGATAAAAAGTCGTTTGATGGTCGAACAGATTATAGAGAGCCCGATAAATTATTAATGGGGGCAAGAAAGCTACGAGCAAGCACGAGACCTAGAAGACATAATTCATAGTACAAATCTGAGCAAGAAAACCAAGATCTATCATGAAACGCGGGGAGACAATTGGAACAAAGTTAGCATTTTTCTTCCATTTGCCTTATTGGAAATCACTATTATTGAGACATAATTTGGATGTGATGCATATTGAGAAAAATATTTGTGATAGCATGTTGGGAACAATAATGAATGTGAAAGAGAAGACTAAGGATGGTCCTAAAGCCGGTAAAGACTTACAACTCTTAGGCATAAAATCATGGTTACATTCTATAAATGATGAAATCCGATAATAAAAAACGTCTTTGTAAATTCTTGAAAGATCTCATGTTACCTTATGGTTTTTGCTCAAATATCGGGGGTTGTGTAAATTTGGAAGAGAAAAAGATTTCGGGATTAAAGAGTCATGATTATCACATTTTGTTGGAATATCTTATTCCTTTAGCAACTTGTGGATTACTTCCAGATAAAATATTTCAAATTATATCTCAAATTCCAAATATAATTTTATCTCAAATTATTTTCAAAGAATCAAAATAAAATAAAATAAATAATTTAGGATAAACGTTATATCCATTTTATCCCAAATAAATTAAAATTATTAAACCCCCAAAATATAAAAAAAAATTAAAAATAAAATAAATAGACAAAATAAATATTATGTTTATTTAAAATATGTTTTAGGTTGAAAATAAAGGCAAATGAATGAAAGAAAAATAAATTTCAAACAAGCCCTAAGGCTTAAAATGGAGCATAACCTGTTGCAGTCGAAATCAGGAGATTCAGTTCAGCATACCTCATAGTCATCGGATTAGTACTAGGATCTCACCCAACGCATAACAGCTAGCCACGTCGCCTGCTACAACGGAACAGATGCGCGTTTGCGAAGAAGTAGGAACTTACGCACACCTTAAAGTTGGTAGCCCAGATGCAACGGAACACATAGGCACAACGAAACGCTGAAAATACGCATAGGCGTTCGCATTTTAGTCCAAAACAACGTGGTTTCCCTCTCGTTGTCTTCTTCCTTGTGACGAATAACTATCATCATCGGCCGAAACATTTGGTTTTCAATAGAGGAACTCGATCGATATTCAATCAAAATGGTTGATTCAAAATTTATAATGATCACACTAACATGTTGATCATTTCACCTATGATCTTTGGCTTCATCATCGCGTATATCAATCAACTAGATAAAGAACATATAAAAGTTATTAATGATATTTTGACTGAAATTCGATCTACTTGGTTGATCAATCGACCTTGTGAGTCTATGAATAGCTCCTTCTTTACGTACTGAATGCAAGGGTCACAATCCCAAGCCATGAATAAATCCCATACCAAATACGCCATTAAAATATTCAAGTTTTTCTTGAAATTTTTGAAACTTTGTATAATACTGTAAAGCTCGGATCTGGGCATTCACGAAGCTTCTAAAAGAATTTTAGAGTGTTCTCCAACTCACAGTAAGCTTCTAATCATGTTTTATTTCAATTTCTGAATTCAAATTAAGAATTTTACATTTTAGTTTGACTAGTTTTATATACTCCTCTATTGTTCAATTTCTTGATTGGAAAACGATTTTGAGATCATTTACAAATTTTCTGTCGAAACTAAACTGAACGAATATAAAATTTTCAAAATCGGGTTTATATTCTTGAGTTATAAGTAAAGAACAGTGACACAAAAATATTTTTAACACGTTTCTAAGGATGTTAAGTGTATATCCAAACTAATTCCATGCAAGCCCGATGATGTTTGATAAAATACTAATTTTTTATAAAAAATGAAAATTTTAGTTCTTGAATAGGTTAAAATGAACAGTTTATGTTTTGGTTTCATCCGACATTATGAGGTATAATGAAGTTATTGGCAAGCTCCTTATACTTCATTAAACATTAAAAATTAAAAGAATATTTTTTTCTTTAAAACTTTTTGACTTTAATGGAACATGCATCATTCTGATCAAATGATGCATTGGAATGATGTTATAAATGATCTTTAAGACTAGACAAAGCTTCCCATGCCATTGGATCGAAGGATTATGGCCCTAACCAAAATCATCAAACCCGTAGTTTGATGTTCTTGACGTCCGACCAAGGGCTCAACATGGGTTCGATTTTCGACCGAGAAAATTGAACCTTCCATTGCACCCGAGAATATTGTCATAAAATATATTTTTATAAAGGTATGTTTGATATTTATTTCTAAATTCTAATACCTTAAACCGATAATTTTTCATCTACATTCCTCAACAACCGTCAACATCAATCGCAGATACCAGCATTCAAATATTATTCTATAATTTTAAATGTAAGAAGAACTTGTGTATTTCTAGGATTTGAAAATAATTGTTTAAAAGACAAAATTTATAGAGTAGAGACCATTTTTTAATGAGTATAAAGGATATAGTATGAAAACCATATTCTGAGTATCACCGAACATCAAACTTAAAAGAATTTATGGTTAAAGATATGTTTGTATATGTATAAAAAAATTATTGATTTTAAATTAAAAGTCAATTGGTGACACTTTATTCAAATTAATAATATTTTTTAATTAATTTAAAATACAAATTTCTTTTGATCAAATTATAATTTTGATTACTCTAATCCTAAATAGACTTATATTCAAAAATATATTAATATACAAGTTATGAAATAGACTTATATTAAATAAGTCTATAATATATTATATTAAGTGATAAATAAAATTATCATTGCATAATATTGCCAATGACTTAAAAATAAAAATAAAATTACTATATTATTCATTTTTTAAGTTATTCTATTGTAATGGTTAAGATTAAATTAATTAATATTTAGTAAATATTAATAAAAATATTAAGTGAGTATTTAAAAAATAATTTAAAAATAAAAATATAAATAATTAAATAATTAAATTTTAAATAAAATTAGTAATAAGTTATAATATTAAAAAAATGTTAAATATTAAATATAAAGAGTTCACTCTAAATAGTTAATTAATTAGGTCAGTTTAATTTTTGAAAGGACGAAACTAACATAATTTTAAGTCCTAATAAAAAATAATATATATGACAATAACATTAAGATTAAGGTAATTTATATTACTTATATTTATAGACTTTGTACCCTATATAAGCAATGTAAACCAACAAACAAAACATTAAGTGGTTGAAAATTGCAAATAAAATGGTTGAAATTTTTTCAAAATCTATGTTAATATAAATACATATTTAAAAATGTTACTCGGTTGTTCATGTTTTGGCATCTTACACTTAAATATTCTCTTCCTTCAAATCCAATTTTAAGAGAAAAAAAAATTCAATATTATCAATAATTGTCTAAAAGGAACAATAATTCAAAGTTAAGAGTTAAGAAATACTAGATTTTAAATAAATTAATTATTACTCAACATTTTCTAACTATGTTCTTGAAAGTTAATTGATCCTCCTCAATTAGTTATGTCATCTCTTGGATAATTTAATCTTAGAGTGTAAAAGGTTTGATTTATTTACCAAAATGCACACTGAAACTGTTGTAATTCATTTATGAAATTTAAAACCTCGGGTTTAGTTCATTTGAATTGGTTAAAAGAATGATTTGTTCGGTTTAATCGATTCAATTTTTTTTTAAAACTCTAATATATTCCCCATTAATAAATCTAATTGTCACTAGTTATCTAAGAATATATTTTCAACAAATTATACCTAATATATATGATTTAGTGGTAAATACATAAGGTTAATTTTGAATAACCTGCATTGAAATGGTTAAACACAACTTAATAAATATACTATACATAGTTAGATATATGACATTAAACAATTTAAAATCATATCCAGTTCAACTTTTAAATTCACAAACAACGTTCAAATTGTTCGAACCTCCAACCTCGGTCTCTCATAAGAAAAAAAAAACCTACAATTGAAGGGCACTTCATTATTCATTTAGGATTCTTCTCCCTTTTATTTATTTATTTATTTATTTATATATATATATATACCACGATTTAAAATCTATTCTGAGCTAATTTTATTTTTCACAAAAACCAATATCACATTAATAAAAAATGCGTATATATCTCCTCTTCTAGCCTAGCAGTAAAAAGAGGTGGATACTAACCCTAAGTTCTTGAGTTCGAGCCCGTAAGACGGTAAGTTCTGCGCCTGATTAAATGGTTAAGTGTGTTTGCGAGATACATACTTAATCCGATGTCTCATATTTTTAAAAGATGCATACATTTATTATTGAAGATATAATCTAGGATTTTTGTAGTATAGTACTAGAGTATTCAAACCATCATATTTTTAAACCAATAATATTGAAATCGACGTTATTGTTTTTGAGATTCAGATCTCGGATATGTTAATATAACCACATTTTAATTTAAACTCGTTTAATTTCATCATTTTATTATGAATATGTCGCCACATAAAAATAAGTAAACGAATATCTCGTTCAAGAGTCAGTAGTAAAAAGTTGTGTTTTAACGGCTATTTATAACGTCCGAATAAAATACTGATACTAGAGATTGGTTAAATAACGTTCGTATAAAAAACGGACTTTAAAGCTGAGTTAAATAATGTCCTTCTATAAAATGGACATTAGAAGTGGGTAAATAACTTCCGTACATAAAACGGACGTTGATAGAAAAATTAAGTAGATTAATTTTGGAACCGGCCAGACAAACTAAACAGAAATTAAACTTCATGTGCAGGTACTGAACAAACCGGAACCGGAAATCGTGCATCAATAACCAGCTGCTAACACATCAAAGAAACCGGCTTCAAGTGATCAATACAAATGATCACAGGAACCGGCTTCATTTTCTCAAGCAACCGGTTAGCAAAGAATAGAAGAATACACTTCAACCGGATCATAATGCACAAAGACACAGAAACCGGAAAGTACAGATCAAAAGTCGGAAGATTCAAATCTCAAGAGTGACGTACTGTGACGGAGGAAACGTGTCTCGAAAAGATAAAAGAAGATCGGATCTGATCAGAAGCATGGGAGGAAAGCAATGATGCTTTGGTGATCCGATGCTGACGACCGGAAGCGGATGTTCAACACGTGTATCAATCTGAAAACCGGTTATGTCATCATCTGCTCAGAGTCACCTGCATGAATGCCAGGTGTTGAGGAAATTGAAGCGTGCAAGCAACCCTTCTGCAGATAGGCGTGCTAATGATCAACCAATCCGCAAGAGAGAGAAGAAAGTAGCCGTTAGCTACTTTCAGCTATAAAAGGAAGATGGATCGTCTTCATTCAATGCAGTTCGGGACTTGTAGTTGTGAGCATCATAAATTCAAAAAGTTATAAAGCATTAAATTCTAGAGAGATAAAGTCCTATATTCTAAAGTCGGTTTGCCCAAAACCGGAAATCCTTGTGTGTGATTATTGTGTTGTGTTGTATTACATCAAAGTGTGAGTTTGGTGTAACCGGCGAGTAGCGAAGTTGGGCTCGACCGGAAGTGTAAATTGTAACTCTAAAGAGTTAGTTGAGATCCTTCTCATAACCTGAGAAGAAGGGGTGACGTAGGAGGGTTTGCTCCGAACATCCATAAACAAATTCAGTGTCTTGTGTTCTTTCACTTCGCTTTCATTTTTTCCGCTATCATTCCATAAAACCGCAAACAAATCATACTTCCAAAACCGGTCACTCACTCTCATTAAACATCTTCCTCCTTAAACATCATCTAAAAGTCGCAAACGTTGCTTCAACCTGAAACAGACACTTCCGCCCTTGAACACCGGTTCAAGAGTCTGTGACAGGTTGTGCAGTGCTGAGAACGGTTTTAGTCTTTAACCGGACTATCACCAAGTTGTGTGTGTTGTTGTAAGCGGCCTCCCTTACTTAAAACCGGAAAATCACCCCCGGTCCTCCAAGGGCGTCCCCGATCCTAACAAGTGGTATCAGAGCGAGGTTCCCAGCACTCAAGCAACCAAAATGGTGGGAAGCATGACTCACAGCGACAAGCCGCCAATGCTAAACAGCGAAGCATTTAGCAGTTGGAAGAAGCAGATGTATCTACATCTGATAACACTAGATGATGAGATGAGCCGAGTCCTGAAAGAAGGACCGATCAAGATTAACAAGGAGGAAAGCCAGTGGACAAGTGAAGATCGGAGAAGAAGCAACTTGGACAACCATTGCATGAGGCACATCTACAAAGCCATAGATAACAACACTTTGAATAAAATATCAGAGTGCGAAAATGCAAAGGAAGCCTGGGAAACGATCATCCAGATTCACGAGGGAAACGAAAGAACCAAGGAAAATAAAATCTTGGTGGCTACGCAGAAGTATGAGAACATAAGGATGAAACCGGGAGAAAATATGAAAGAATTTAGCAACCGGTTCACCAGCGTAGTAAGCGAGCTTCAGACACTCGGAAAGAAGTATGACAACCGAGAAGTGATCATTAAAGCTCTAAGATCCTTGCCGAGCACGTGGGACATCAAGACCATGGTGATGAGGGAGTCAAGCACCCTTGGGCAGATGAAGTTGCATGATGTATTTGAGGACTTGAAAGCCTACGAATTCGAGATCAATTCTCGGATCGAAGATGAAACATCTACATCAACCGCAACAAGAGCTTTAGTCACATCGGTGGAACCGGCGGCTCCAGTATCAACTGCACCGGCTCCAGTCAAAAATACCGATCAAATAACCGACGATGTGATGGCGATGCTAGCCCAGAAATTCGGAAAATTCATGAAGAAGAGCCAGCCACCATCTAACAATGACTCTAACTATAACTATGTAGATAAATCAAACAAAAGATGCTATAACTGTGATGGTTTTGGACATTTCAGGTCGGAATGCAGAAAACCAAGAAGAGATGATAGAAAACCGGAAGGAAACTATCAAGGAAATTATCAGGGAAATAATTATCAAGGCAACCGGTATCAGGGAAACAACTATCAAGGAAACAATTATCGGGGAAACAACAATAACCAACGAAACGACTACCGAAGAAATGATGACCAACGTGCTGGTGAAGGAAAGGAGATCCAAAAGGCTCTCATAGCATCCGATGGTGGAAGTGAATGGGCATACTCCGACGATGAAAATAGTGAAGAGAAAGTAACATGCTTCATGGCAAACGACGAAGAGGTATTTGATTTCTCTTCTGATGAATTTACTAAGGAAGATCTAGTTTCTGCACTCAACCAAATGGTTGCTGAGTTCAGAAACATATCTGCGTATATACCAACACCTGTAGAAGCTAAAAGCGAACAAATAAATGATAAAAACAATGAAACATATGAAAACAAAACACATGAACCGGATGAATTATTCTCGGATGATGAGAAGACAGTTCAACCGGAAATAGAAACTGATGAACGAGCAATGTATGTTACGGCTGCGTGGGAGAGATCACGTCAAGCAGTAAAACAAATGTGCAATTATAAACGACATCCGAAATGTAGATATGGTATCGGCTATGATCCAAGTAAACAAAACGAAACGAAACAAACTAACGGGATGAAACTAACGAAAAATAACCTTCCGTTTATAAAATTTGTCAAGAGTTCACAAACAGAAAATGAACTAAAACCGGAAGAAACGCTTAAGTACGTAGGTCCCAACGAATCTGAAAAATGGCTTCATCCTGAGAGAAAGAAAGCCAACCGGAAACCGAATAAAAATAATAAAAATCGATATCGAAGAAGTCCATCACCACATAAGGCATTCTTGAGCAACGGCCAAGAATTTAAGCCAAACACTATCAAAACTGTAACCGGGAAAGTGATCCGACTAATTCAAGTCTGGATCCCAAAGGGACTAATCAACCATGGACCCAACTAAATGTGGGTACCAAAAAGTTGTAAATAATTGTTTGATGCAGGTTAGGAGGAGCAATCGGTTGAAGAATTCTGAATGGTACTTGGACAGTGGATGCTCAAGGCACATGACCGGAAACAAGGAGCTACTGACCGACATCAAGTACGAAACAGGAGCATTCATCACATTTGGGGATAACTCAAAAGGTAAAACCGTGGGCAAGGGTAAGATTGTCCATGGTGAACTTTCCATAAATAATGTGCTATTGGTAGAAAAGCTAAGTTTTAATTTATTAAGCATAAGCCAGATGTGTGATGTGGGATTCAAGGTTGAATTTCATAAAAACTCATGCTTAGTCAAGAATCAAAATGATGAAATCTTGTTAACCGGTAATCGGATAGGAAACATTTACAAAGTAAACTGGAAAACAGATTTCGAAAAACCTGTGTGTATGATAGCCGGAAATGATCCAAACTGGCTTTGGCATAAACGGTTAAACCACTTGAATTTCAAAACGATTAACTTTATCTGTTCCAAGGAACTAGTTCATGGTTTTCCAAATGTTAAATTTTCAAAAGATAAAGTATGTGCTGCATGTCAAATGGGAAAACAAGTGAAATCATCTTTTAAAAGTAAAGGAAACTATCAATCTGAAAGATGTTTGGAACTGCTGCATATGGACTTGTTCGGTCCGGTTAGAGTAACAAGCTTAGGAGGCATGCATTATACTATGGTAGTTATTGACGATTACTCTAAATTTACTTGGGTTACTTTTCTAGCTTCTAAAAATCAAGCTGCTTCAAACTTGATTAAACTGATTTTGAGAATACAAAACGAAAAGTCTATTCGAGTAAACAAAATTAGAAGTGATAGAGGAACTGAATTCATTAATTGCAACTTAACTACTTTTCTTGATGATTCCGGTATTAGGCACGAGTTGTCTAGTGCCAGAACTCCTCAACAAAACGGCCTGGCTGAGAGAAGAAACCGAACTCTCAAGGAAGCCGCAAGGTCAATGATAGCCGATTCGGGTATAGCTCAAAAGTTTTGGGCTGAAGCTATCAACACTGCTTGTTATACACAAAACCGATCTCTTGTGACTAAACGGTTTTCGAAAACTCCTTTTGAAATCTATTTTGATAAAATTCCAAATGTACGGTACTTTCGAATTTTTGGTAGTAAATGCTTTGTTCACAATAATGGCAAGAAGTACTTGACCGCTTTTGATGCTAAATCCGATGAGGGAATAATGTTGGGATATTCAGCTGTAAGTAAAAGCATACCGAGTATATAATACTAGGACTTTAACAGTTGAAGAAACCGCACACGTTGTTTTCGATGAATCGGTTGAGCGAAACACTGCATTACCCTTCGACCTTCACAACAGAATGGAAAATTTCAATATCTATTCTGATGATGAAGACGAGGTTCCGGTTTTTAGACGTTTTGTCAAGGACCAAGCGGTTGATGTTGAAATTCAACCTGATCAAGCTGCCTTACCGCAGAAAGTTGACACTTCAGTCTCTACTGAAGAAATCGGTCGGTCTGACTCTGTTCAATCTACCGATCTGTCTAACCTTGATCAGCCAGCCGAAAGCTTGGTAGACACGTCTCGGATTAACCTCAGAAGGAACAGAAATCATCCTCTTGAACTAGTAATAGGTAACATATCCTCACCCGTCCGAACTAGGCAACAAAATTTGGATCACTATGGAAACTCTGCTTTCATATCACAAATTGAGCCGAAAAAGGTGGATGAAGCACTGTCAGATCCAGATTGGATCTTGGCAATGCAAGAGGAATTAAACGAGTTTGAGAGAAATAAAGTCTGGTATCTAGTTCCTAGACCGAAAAATAAACCGGTTATAGGCACACGATGGGTATTCAGAAATAAACTCGATGAAAACGGTTTAGTTACGAGGAACAAAGCCCGGTTAGTGGCTCAAGGCTATAAACAGGAAGAAGGCATTGATTTTGAAGAATCATTCGCACCTGTAGCTAGACTTGAGGCCATTAGAATATTTTTAGCATATGCAGCTTTCAAAAAGTTTAAAGTTTATCAAATGGATGTAAAAAGCGCTTTTCTAAACGGTAAAGTAAATGAAGAGGTGTATGTCAATCAACCTCCAGGTTTCAAAAATTCAGAACATGAAAATCACGTTTACCGGCTGAATAAAGCCCTTTACGGTTTGAAACAAGCACCAAGAGCTTGGTACGATACTTTGACTCAATTTCTTTTTGATCACAAATTTACAATCGGTTCAGTAGACAAAACTCTCTTTAAATTTGAAAGAAAGGAGCAAATTTTACTTGTTCAAATTTATGTTGATGATATCATATTCGGATCAACCGATCCAAAACTATGTGACAAATTTTCGAAAATGATGACTGATAGATTTCAAATGAGTATGATGGGGGAAATGAGTTTCTTTCTAGGACTTCAGGTTAAGCAAATGGAAGCCGGAATCTTTATCAGCCAACCGAAGTATACATCCGAATTGCTGAAGAGATTTGGGATGGATACTTGTGCCGAAGCGGCTACGCCAATGAGTCCTTCCGTGAAGCTGGACAAAGATGATGATGGTCAAGCGGTCGACATCACAGCATATCGAGGAATGATCGGTTCGCTGTTATATCTCACAGCTAGCCGACCTGACATTCTGTTTGCGGTTGGAGTATGCGGGAGGTTCCAGGCAAATCCAAAGCAATCTCATTATACGGCGGCTAAGAGAATCTTAAAATATCTAAAGGGAACTCAAGAAGTGGGACTCTGGTATCCAAAAGACTCGAGCTTCAATCTAATAAGCTACTCCGATGCCGATTACGCGGGATGCAAAATCGACAGAAAGAGTACAAGTGGAACCTGTCAGTTTCTGGGTGACCGGTTAGTTACCTGGAGCAGCAAGAAGCAAACGTCCGTCGCAACGTCAACCGCAGAGGCAGAGTACTTAGCAGCTGGAAGCTGCTGTGCACAACTCCTCTGGATTCAACAGCAACTCAGGGACTTCGGAATAGAAGCAAAAGAGTCCCCTATCTTTTGTGACAACACCAGCGCCATAGCGATTACATACAATCCGGTGTTGCACTCAAGAACGAAGCATATCGACATCCGACATCATTTCATCCGGGAGCATGTTCAGGAGAAACACATCCGGCTGGAATATGTGTCAACCGAGCAACAAGTAGCGGACATCTTCACGAAACCGCTACAAGAAGCTAAGTTTTCACATTTTCGAAATATTCTGGGTCTTACTAATTTAAATCAATTGATATAATCATGATGCATGTAAAACCGGGATATGTGTTCAGGGAGAAGCTAAAGCTTCTCAGTTTAATAGGCCATTAATAAAATCAAACATGCTAACCGGGAGGAAAACTCCGGTTATGCCCGACTACTTCATTATGACAAATCAAATGTATGTTTACTTAGCGGCTGAAATAACCAGGTTGAAGTGAATAAGATAAATCCAAAATTGAACAATTGCTGATATCAATCAACTATTTTTCATAAAACGGAATTATCCTACTAAAACCGGTCATGGAAAACCGATTAGTACGCATGCACTCTGATCTGATGAAATGAATTTTTCCGGTTAACCTGAGATGACTAACCGAGTTTTCGTGCATGCTTTGATAAATGAAGCCTGTGATAAATTAAAAACAAGTTTCCCACAATCGAGATGACGACATGTGTCCATCATCAAGAGAGGGAAACTTACATCTTATCAATAGATACTTTTCATCATTGCTATCTTAGTAATTATTAGATTTACCTTGGAAATAACCATTAGTTACTTCAACAAGTTAAGTCTATTTAATAGGCAATGACATCATCAGGCATGCTTAACTTCATTTAATACCGAGCCGAATCCACGGGCTATATAAACCATGCTTAATCCTTGTCAAAACATCACAAGCTTACTATTCACAAGAATCATCCTTGAGATAAAACCACCCTTTCTCTCTCACAAACAAACATGAACTCCAACCCTTTAGCCAAGAAGATCCTACTGGCAGATTTTGAATCAATCTATCAGTATGAGGACCATGAAGTCAAGGAGATGTTCTTAGCCATTGAAAGGAGCGGGCTAAGAAGTTTCCTTGAGAACAGGTTTATCATCGACTACCTTGTAGTCGAAGAACTGTTCGAGACCGTGAAAGAAGTGCATCGAGAGATACTCGTTGCACAGGTTTACGGCCAAAAATTCCTTTTCAGCGAGACGGATTTCGCTGTCTACTGCGGTTTACCCAATGAAGGGGTAACCGACTTAACCTATTCATCGGTGACAATGGAAGAAATGTGTCGCCGGTTTTCTGGATCCAACATCCCGGTTAAGCCCTGGGGTGCTAAAAGTAAACTTTCTCACAAGTACCAGATTCTCTGCGAGATTCTGGGAAAATCTGTGTTATGCAGAGAGAAAAGTTACCAATACACTCAGAGGGTCTTCGAGATGATGATAGCTGTAACGGTTGGGACACCGGTCAACTGGTCCTGGATCATCTTCAGCAACCTGAAGAGGATGATTCTCTCCAACAAAACCGGATACGCTCCTCAGCTGAGCGGTTTCTGCGCAAGTCTGGAGATCCATTCTGGAGCGTTCGTCACTCTGCATCCAAGGCATGTGCTCACCAAAGAACGAGTGCAGGAGATGATCGACCGATGGGAAGCGGTTAAGGCGAGAAGAATTGAAGCGGTTGAGGCTTCAACCGCTCAAACAGCTGAATCATCGAACGTCTAAACCTGTCTTTTCTTTTGTCTTTCTCTTCTTCTTACAAAACCGGTATTCTGTTGTACCACCGGTTTTTGTATTTTAATTAATGAAATAGATTTCTCTTTCTTCCAAATCAAAATCTACAACATTAAATGCGCCGTATCAAAGCAAATCATTCCCTTCTTGGAAACATAAATTCTCAGTATCAAAAGCATGCCTGAATTGATTTGACAATACATGCTTGTATTCTCTTGGAAAACCACAAAATTATTAATACCTAAGCATAAACGGCTACAATTTTAAATCCTTGCATTAAATGCTATCATTCATTCCAGGCTATAAAAAGGGGTTCAATCTTCATCTTTCAAACCACGCCTTCAAGCATTCCTCTCTCTAAGAATTCAAAAGCTCAAGAACTCTCCTAAGCCCTCTTCATTGTTCATCACCATGTCTGCTGAATTAAGAAACACTCTTATTATCGATTTTGAGGATATCAAGGAAAGTATTTACTATGAAGGCATTTTTCAGCATGTCATAGTTTCTGGTTTGAAAGGTTTTCTTAAGGGTTCGGACACCATTCTCGAAGAGGAGGTGTACGAATTCTTTAACAACGGTCACGTTCTGGATGATGGTAGCATTCGCACCATCATTGATGGTCGGTTCCTCCAGTTCACTGAGGAGGAATTCGCCACATTCTTCCACCTTCCTACCGAAGGTTTTTCTGACTTTCCTACGCCATTCCTGCCGGCTAAGGAAGACTTCTTCCAGATCCTCTCCTCCTCCAACACTCCGATTAAGGACTGTGGGAAGAAAGAGGATATTGCTCCTCACTACCAAGTCCTGCACGACTTGGTTCAACGGTCTATCATAGGCCGAATGCCAAACCAAAACTACAGCCGGGAGGCATTCGACATCATGATAGCCATCATCCGTAAAACCGACATCAACTGGTCATCATATCTTTTCAATAAGCTGAAGCTGCTTATGACCGGTAAGAGGGGAAAGATCAGCTACGCCCCTCAGATCACCCGGTTTCTTATGTCCAAACGTCGCAATCTCGGAACCGGTGTTCCGGTTGGACCATCCAACACCCTCACCACAATCATGATGCACAGGTGGATATCAAGGATTGAGGAACGATCACCTGAAAACACCTTTGAAAATTGGTATGTGAGGATGCTGGAAGGAGGGTGGTTCACCGAATAAATATCTTTCTTTATTCTCTTTTCCGGTTTCTGGTCATTTTGTTGTACGACCAGAACCGCTATTATGTCTCCTCTTTCCTATTTTAATGAAATACTTTAAGTTGTTCGACTTTTCATCCTCATTATTTCATTCCGGTTTCTCAAACTCATACTCAAACTTAAAGTTAACTTAACAATTTCCGGTTAACAAGATGTAACAAAAACCGGAATCTCAAGCAAAAATGAAAATCTGAAAATCATAACCGCCCATGGTTTTACCTTTCAAAATTTACCGCCCATCAAAATCAGCCTTTACCGCCGAAAGTTACGGCAGTAACTTTTGGAGGGAAAATTAGCGCCAAAAACTCCAAAGTGACGGTTCATCTTCAAAACTGCCTGGAACCGCCATCTATATAAACTCAAGACAGTTCATTTAACACATGCGCTTTCTCTCTCTAAAGATTTCCAGAAATTCAAAGACTCTCTCTCCGATCATCATCAATCTTCATCACTTTCTCAAAAATCATCAATGGATCTAGGCAAAGCCCCGTTTCAATGGATGCTGCAAGTTGATTTTGAAGACATCGACCAGCACGCTGAAGACAAGAACAAAGCTGTTCTTCAACTCCTTCGAGATTCTGGGTTGGAGAAGTTCCTCTCTGGTCCGTTCACCCTCTATCCGGCGGCGGTGACGGAGTTCTTGGCGACGGCGACACTGTTGAAAAGAAAAGTATCGGCTACCGTCAACGGGAAAGCGATTCTTATAACTGAAGAAATTTTCGCGGAGGCTCTCGGTCTACCCAACACAGGCTCGGACTTGAAATTCGACTTAACCGACGCAGAATCAAATGCTGCCCGGTTGGTTGTATCCCTTTCAGGTCAGGACCTGGTGCTCCACAACAGCCGGAAAATCAAGTTGAAACCGGAATACAAATGGCTAGTGACCATCATCTCCAAATCGCTCCAAGGAAAAGGGGGTAACTTCGACAATCTTACAAAGTTTAAGCTGAGAATGCTGTTAGCAATTGTCCGCAGCGATAAGGTGGACTGGGGTTATGTGTTATACGAAGAGTTCTGTCAAATGGTAATCAAGAAAGAAGGCCGGGTGCAGGCCTATGCTATGCAAATCGTGAAGATTCTTGAGTTCCTGAATGTGGAACTAGGTGAAGGCGTACCGCTTCCGATATCCAACATCCTTGACTCTGAGTCAGTGGCAGAGAAACCGGAGAAGACGATCAAGCCAAAAATCTCAAAATCAAAGTCATCCAAGGGAGCCAGCTCATCGGTTCCGGTTGAAGAAGAAAAACGACAAAAGAAACCGTCCAGAAAAGCGGTTGAGGCAGAAGCTCAACCAGAACCGAAAAGAAGGAAGAAGGTATCAGCAAAGAAGAGCTCGAAGAAACCGGCGGACTCCGAGAGAACGCTCTCCTCAGACAATCCTCCTGAAAGAACCGCAGAGGTATTCCAACCAATCCCCATTAACACCGTAGTTCCAACTCCTATTCCATCTGATTCTCCAAAGCAAACCGAATCTTCGGGGAGCGAGGAGAACAAGTCAAATTCAGTGGAGGAAGCAGAGAGAAATGTTGATTCTGCAACTTCCAAATCACCAAGCAAGCAGGCCGATGAAGTACTAGCCGAAGTGGGCTTGAACACTTCAGAAGCCATCCAGAATGTGGTCCAAGAGATCACAAAAGAAACCGAAGAAGACGACGTTTCTAGTCGTCGGAACCCAGAAAATCAGGTTGAAATACCTGATCAACCAGAAGTCCAACCGGTCGTTGAGACGACCAAGTCAACTGAAGATGCACCTCCGGCTCAGGAGGGAAACATTGAAGAACAGGAACCGTCCGGTTCCGCAGGAGGCAGAACAGTTCCAGAAGGCCCTTCTCAGGCAGATAAAGGCAAGGGCATTTTGATTGAAGAACCGACTGAAACCGGAACAGGCACATTGCAGGTCGACCCCCAGACTGAAGCCACAACCGGAGAAGAATACCCATATACGTTAGAGCAAGAAAATGAGTTGTTCGATGAATTTATTCAAGATATGAATAAGGGTGCAAGTGAAGCGTTGGCTCCATATATTCGGTGGGTGAGGCTCCGAAGTGAGACCAAATTATCCGACATGCTTCCAGGTTTCAGTGGAAACAAGCAATGGGACGCACTCATCCAGTTAGAAGAACAGGCACTCGAGTTAGCCAACACCCAACTAATTCAACCGGCAATGAGCAAAGCTCCAGTAATTCTTGAAAACGTGCGGTTACAGGCTGTTGAGAATGCCTTTCAAGAAATCCAAGGAAAGGAGCTGGAACCGATTGAAATGAAGATGGCGGAGCGATTTATTGGAGTACGAGAACGGCTTGTGCAAAGCTTCGAACGCCTTGATAATAAATGGTGGGATACCTGCAAACGTCAATTCAATAATCCTGAGCAATATCAAAGTAGGCCTTTCTTTCTAAATGGGGAAACATCTGGCACTTCTGAAAACCGAGAACAAGAAGCCTCTCAACCGGCTAAGGCTCTGGACACCGATCAGATCAAACAAGCAGTGGCGGAAACCGTTAATTCATGCCTGGGGAACTTCAAGGCGGTAACCGAAGAAAGAATCTCAGCGGCTGAAGATAAAATGGTAAACTCTCTACAAGCTATGATGGATACAACAATGCAAACAACGGTCCAAGCCATGATCTCCAAGTCTGTCGAAACCGCAACCGCTCCACTTCTGGATATGCTGCAAGCAATGGCAATCCAGATCGGTGAAATGTCCAAAGTTCAAGTCGGATCAACACAAACTCAAATCGAAAAAGACGCTGAAACCGCTCGGAAGTTGCAAGAAGAAGAGATTGAAAGAGAACGGGTTCAGAAGGAACTTGAAGACAAGGATCATGAGTTGGCCCAACAATGCAATGAAGAGGAGCAGGCAAACGCTCAGGAACCGGTACAGGGTCAATCATCTCATTCCATGAGTACTCGGAACAAGAAGAAACGAAGCGCTGTTAAAGAAGTGATAAGAAGGGCAGAATTGAAGACAGCCGAACCGGTTGGACTGAATGCGGAACCGCTGGATGAAGAAGAAGAAGAAGACTCGGAGGAACTAAACAGACGGAAAAGAAGGTCAACCGGAGAATCCACCGCAACTCCAAGCTGCAGACCCTTGACTGTTCCACCTCGTCCACCGCCGAAACCAGCTTGTGCCAACTTCAACCTTAGGAAAAAGGTCCCCGGCCATTCAAGTGTGTGGGCCGGTGTGGTGATAGATGCTGACAGACGTGCTAGAGAGCACAGAGCAAGAACAGAAGAAGCAAGAAAACGTCTGGACAAAGAGCTTGAAAAAGAGCAAGACAAGGGGGGATCATCCAAGCCTTAAACTCTATTTTTATTATTACTTTGAACAATTATGTTTTTGATGTGTTTCGGAACTTGGTTTCTTTTGCTAACTTCTATATTTTTCAAACATACTTTTTATGTTTCCCAAAACATACATGTTCACCTACTTCTTGTATTTTTCAAAACATACACTGTTCAAAAATCAAACACATGTTTTTCAAACACATTTCTCTCAAACAAAATCTTTAAAACCGGCCACACATTACAAGTTTTGAATATTTATTCTAAATAATCAAAAAGGGAGAAATTGATAGAAAAATTAAGTAAGTTAATTTTCTTAAAACCGGCCACACATTACAATTTTTGAATATTTATTCTAAATAATCAAAAAGGGAGAAATTGATAGAAAAATTAAGTAGATTAATTTTCTTAAAACCGGCCACACATTACAATTTTTGAATATTTATTCTAAATAATCAAAAAGGGAGAAATTGATAGAAAAATTAAGTAGATTAATTTTGGAACCGGCCAGACAAACTAAACAGAAATTAAACTTCATGTGCAGGTACTGAACAAACCGGAACCGGAAATCGTGCATCAATAACCAGCTGCTAACACATCAAAGAAACCGGCTTCAAGTGATCAATACAAATGATCACAGGAACCGGCTTCATTTTCTCAAGCAACCGGTTAGCAAAGAATAGAAGAATACACTTCAACCGGATCATAATGCACAAAGACACAGAAACTGGAAAGTACAGATCAAAAGTCGGAAGATTCAAATCTCAAGAGTGACGTACTGTGACGGAGGAAACGTGTCTCGAAAAGATAAAAGAAGATCGGATCTGATCAGAAGCATGGGAGGAAAGCAATGATGCTTTGGTGATCCGATGCTGACGACCGGAAGCGGATGTTCAACACGTGTATCAATCTGAAAACCGGTTATGTCATCATCTGCTCAGAGTCACCTGCATGAATGCCAGGTGTTGAGGAAATTGAAGCGTGCAAGCAACCCTTCTGCAGATAGGCGTGCTAATGATCAACCAATCCGCAAGAGAGAGAAGAAAGTAGCCGTTAGCTACTTTCAGCTATAAAAGGAAGATGGATCGTCTTCATTCAATGCAGTTCGGGACTTGTAGTTGTGAGCATCATAAATTCAAAAAGTTATAAAGCATTAAATTCTAGAGAGATAAAGTCCTATATTCTAAAGTCGGTTTGCCCAAAACCGGAAATCCTTGTGTGTGATTATTGTGTTGTGTTGTATTACATCAAAGTGTGAGTTTGGTGTAACCGGCGAGTAGCGAAGTTGGGCTCGACCGGAAGTGTAAATTGTAACTCTAAAGAGTTAGTTGAGATCCTTCTCATAACCTGAGAAGAAGGGGTGACGTAGGAGGGTTTGCTCCGAACATCCATAAACAAATTCAGTGTCTTGTGTTCTTTCACTTCGCTTTCATTTTTTCCGCTATCATTCCATAAAACCGCAAACAAATCATACTTCCAAAACCGGTCACTCACTCTCATTAAACATCTTCCTCCTTAAACATCATCTAAAAGTCGCAAACGTTGCTTCAACCTGAAACAGACACTTCCGCCCTTGAACACCGGTTCAAGAGTCTGTGACAGGTTGTGCAGTGCTGAGAACGGTTTTAGTCTTTAACCGGACTATCACCAAGTTGTGTGTGTTGTTGTAAGCGGCCTCCCTTACTTAAAACCGGAAAATCACCCCCGGTCCTCCAAGGGCGTCCCCGATCCTAACAGACGTTATAAGATGAAATAAATTTAATAATTATGACTCGTTTCACACCTCTTGAAAAAGTCAATTCCCGCAAATCCGATATTAGCTCTCTTATGAGAATTTTGTAAGTCAATTTCTATATATTCTTCTCATAGATATCATTTCTTTGAGATTTAGAAAAATATTTTAGATTCAAATGACAAATTACTTTATTTGTTTTAATCGACACAAATAATGAAATATTGTCAATTTTTTATTTAAAAAAAAAAAATAAGATGTTTTTTCTCTTTCTCTTTAAATTTGATATTAAAAAAATTGTTAAATTTCAAAGATTCTCAACATGTATATATTTGATACTAACAAAATTTATTATTTATGTTTATAAAAACGAATCACATATACACAAATGTTTATAACACTAAAAATATCTATAAAATAATTGAAAAAATTACTGCCCTAAAAATTATACAAATTTATTTAGAGAATAATTTCCATGTAAAACCGACAAATTAAAACTTTCAATTTTAGCTATAGAAATTATAAGAATATTAAGATAATGAATTTAAAATTTTCAAATTAGAGCTATTTATTAATTTTTTAATGTTATGGTTAGGGTTATATAAGAGGCATTTGACTGTTATATTATTATATAATAATTATATAATTATTATTTAAGGGCCATTTGGATTTATTTATTATTATATATTAAGTTAGAGTAATGATAGGGAGCGGGGAAAAAGTTGACAGGAATGTATAGGGAATGAGGTGTCACTTTTTAAATTGATTGAAAATTTAATAACAGAGAGAATTTTTAGATTTTCAATCCAATTAAAATGTGACACCTCATTCCCTATACATTCCTGTCAACTTTTTTCCTACTCCCTATCATTACTCATTAAGTTAATACTATTTTTAGACAGAAAGTCCATTTACCCTCTCTATGAAAATAATATTTCTGCAAAAGTTTATTATATCCTTACAAAATATCATTCGGGTTGTCCTCTATAATTAGAAGAAAAAAAATCCCCAAGCATCATCAACCTTATTCTTAAACTTTGCACACTCAACAAACTTAAACTACATACTTCTCCTTAACATATTAACTTGTAATCTACTAGATTTTGAATAATAAAAAAAATAAATAGTAATTCAACAACTTCTTTTCAAGATTTACTAACTATCTTCAATTGTTTTCACTGTGTTTCAAATGATTATCTATAGTTCCGTCGAAAAGAGTCGTGAATGTCCTTCCATTTGAATTAATCGAGTCTCTCATTTAGTCTATTTTCTTGACTAAAAATGTCATTCAATGTCTCATTCATCTTCTTACATTATATGACAATTCAATAATATTATTCGCTTTTAAATTGACTAAGTCTCTCATCTAGCCACTTTTTCATGACTAGAAATCACAATCAAGGTCTCATTCATCTTTTTGCATTAAATGGAAATTCAATGATCTCATTCGCCTTTGAATTGACCGAGTCTCCCATCTAGCCCATTTTATATGAATAGGAATCTCACTCAAGGTCATATTTATCTTCTCATATTATAAGATAATGCAATGATTCATTTTTAGTTCGTTTGAGAGTTACTCTCAAGATATCTCCACCTAAACTTATAAGTGCCTTTTACTAGTTTTCCTCTTCTTGGTCTTTCATTCATATTGTATATTAACTAGAAATTTTTCAATCCTTAATCACCCACCAACTCAATACAATCTTGAAATTTTTCCCAAAGGATTGCCTTGTCAATATATCGATAAAGTTGTCATTGGTAAACACATTTTTGATGAAATATCTCCATCTTGAGTTGTAATTCCTCTTGAATCAATATTTGTGTCTCCATTGTGTGTACTCAGACTTTGTCAAACTTTATATCTCGAATTTGTATAACATTATCTCCACTTTCTTATAGACAAACTCTATATCATTTGACATCATTCAATTCTTGTAAACATATGAGGCTAGCCTTGGATACTAAAATTTTAATGTATATTGAGTGATCTCGGAAACAATAGTTAAACATACTCGTGAGTTACTTTTTAAAGAATACACATTGTTTTAATTTAATCCTTCTATAATAACTAAAGTAACTTTGCTAACTAGCAATGGGCCATCTATTGCCTTCGAAGCTTAATCTTTTCTTGTATGCTTATGTAGATTTAGGCAGTCTCTTCTGAAGTGTCATTCATCTTAACACCAAAATCAATTCACATTTTTCTTATCCATCAAAATGGACATAGAACTCTCATCACCTTTACTTTCTTTCTCATGATGTTGTTTATTTTTGGCAAATATGCCTTCCCAGGTTTCTTATTGTCTATAATCTTCTCTTTTGGTTTGTTAAATGGACACCAAAGTATTTATTGTGCTTCTTTCACCTCAAACTTGGAAGTCATTCGTACCAAAAAAAACTACTGCTTGGACATTTTTTTTGAAACCTCCTTAGAAATTTTGAAGAACCCTCCAAGGATCCTCCAAATTCTCAATTTTCATCTCCTCTCCAATAAACTCACTCTAATACCACTTATTAGGATACCAGGAGATGAAGTATCCTTTAGTAGAAGTGAAAAAAACACCAAACAATTAATAAAACTAAAAACACAACTATAGAACGCAAACACAAGATTTCTAAAGTTGTATTTATAGGCCGCATAGGGGCGCGTCTTAGAATGCGAACCGACGCATTGAAAATATGTGAGTTGTCACATCGACGAAAGGGCGCCAAAGTTTCCCTCCAAAATCATTGGCGGCAACTTTGAGTGGTAAGGTTTTAATGATAGGTTTAGAATTTGACCGGTCATCAATTTATGAAAGTAAAGACTTAGTAATATTAAAAACCGATTGATAAAGTAAAGACCGATGACAGATCAGCTGAAACTACATGAACGGTTTTATAGATGAACCGTTTAAGAAAAGAAACCTAAGAACCTAAGGAAAGAACCTAAGAACCATCCTATCCATTTTCTCTTCCACTGATTCCTTGGTGAGAACACTCGTTGGGTTCACCGGTGTTCCCGGTTCAAGATCAAGGGCGGTTGAAAGAATGATCCGGCTCAGCTGAGGAGCGTAACCGAGCTTCTTTTTGGTTTCAACCATTGTCTTCAAGTTTCCAAAGATGACCGATGCCCAGTTAATAGGAGTGTTACTAATTATGTAGGTCATCATATCAAATGTCTTTTTGGAGTAGTTTTGATTCGGAACCTGACACAGAATAGATCTGGCGACGATATCATGGAGTATTTGAATGTGGGGGGCAAGATGGGCTTTGAGGCCGTTGTTTTGAACCGGATTACCATCCATGGAGAAAAGTTCAGCATAGTCATCAAAAATTTCGTCCGTCCGAGGAGGAAAATCCGAAAATCCCTCAGTCGGTAGGTTGAACATCTCAGTGATTGTTTCTTCTGAGATTTGAATGATAATATTATCGTTTATAATGGAAACGATAAGGTCTTTGAGTAAGGAAGCATTGGCGAAAAATTCCAACACTTCAGGAAGTAGAATGGGTTCGGATTCTTCAAGGAATCCACGGAGGCCTGTATCAACTAGTGAATCAAAGAGGATTTCCTTTATTTCAATGTCATCAAATGATAGCACTGAATCAAATTTAACACATAGGTAATTTCTAAGTGTGGGATGAGACATTGTTAGGAAGAGTTTTTAGAGAGATGGATGTTATAATTTTGCAAGATGGCAAGGTGTGTTGTGGTGTTTGAAAAAGAAATGAGAGGTCTCTTAAATAGTATGTGAAGAGATAATAACGCAGAAGCATTAATTGTAAGACATTGTCATTTATGATGTGTCTTGTTAATGCTTTTAAGGTATGAGAAATCTTTATATTTTCAAGACAAATTTTCTTGGAAAGTGGTGATTTTGTTTTGTCCGAGGTAAAGAATCTAGTTGGAAATTAACTGAATTAAATGTCTTGTAGTTTCCATACTATCAGAATTTAATGATGTCAAAAGTAAATATGATAAGGATAGGAATTATATTAAACCGATGTAGGCTAATACCACCAGAGGTTAAGTAAGACATACAGAATACAAACATAGGTAAAATATACAACCGGTTCATGTAACAAAACGACCGGTTGTTTTAAAAGATAGGTCCTTAGCGGCTGGAGGAGGAACCGCCTCTCTACTTCTTCTTCCAAGCTTTCTCAAAGAGGTCAAAGAATGAGTCGGTTGTGTCTCCAGTCATGATTTGAAGTGGGCTTAATCCTATGCCCGGACAAAGAGGAACACCAAGATCGAAGAGGAGAGTCCTAATTTGGGGAATGAAGCAAGTGTGGCGAGTGGAAATCATCCAGATTAGGTTGTCAAAAAGCAACCTTGACCAGTTGACCGGAACTTCGTTTGTGATGGCGATCATAATGTCAAAAGACTTTGTACAGAAGGTGTTGGTAACATCCTTTCCAAGAATTGATTTTCCGACAATATCGTTGAGCAGCTGATATTCAGCCCTTAACAAGGATCTTGCCCCGTGATCATCGATAGGAAGAGGAGAGCGAGAGAAATGTAGGAACATTTCAGTCTTCTGTTCAGCCGATGGAGTTAGATCGGTGAAACCTTCTCCTCGAAGGTCATAACACCGAGCGACATCTTTCTCGGTGAATTCGAAAACGGTATCCCTTACTTTGGACTGAATAAGAGTGTCGAAAAAGGGAGTACCACGAAAAAATCTTGCGTTACGGAAGAACTCCATAACGGTATCGGCAAATATGATATGTCGGTCATCTAGAAAGTTTCTTAGGCCGGAGTTCTCAATTGATTTGATCATTTTGTAGATCTCAAAATGATTTGTTCCTAGGACGGAATGAAACTCAATTTGAAGGACATTTTGAAAGGAAATGTGAGACATTTTGCTCGAGTAGGATAATAGATTTCAGAGAGGTGTTGAGTATGTTAGATGTGTGATTATGGTTGATGTTCATCTAACTTATATATTAGGCAGTTGATGATGTTAACTAGTGGATAATGCACGTTGTATTCTTGTAACCGTTGGATAAGAAATATCTTTCCAAAATATAGGGTGATTGCTACCCTATGAATGTGAGTCATAGGCCTAGACGGTGAGAGATATCATATCTTCACGTCTTTTGATGCAAGACTGCTTTGTTATGAAAAGGAATCTTTTCAGAATAGATACGTCCAAACACGATCAGTTATTCAAAATTTTGTTGGAAATCCAAATATTTCAAAGTAGAGTATATCCAAACCGGTTGGTTTTAAGTTATTAGTTCTGATGCAGTTATTTGGTGAGGCACTAAATAACTGGTCGGTTTACTGCAACCGATAAACAATATGGTTTTTCAATAAGTACAATGGAAATTTAATTTTTCAACATTTTGAGAAGAACTGATGGTTTAATTTATCTAAGCCGATACTTCCTTTTAAGGAATCAAGATTTCGGTTTTAAGAAATAAGTTGATTTACATTGGTAAGACCGAGAATATTTCTGAAGAAAGAAAACTTAGCTTCTTGTAGATGCTTTGTGAATATGTCGGCTACTTGTTGATTGGTTGATACGTATTCCAGCCGGATGTGTTTTTGTTGAACATGTTCCCGAATGAAGTGGTGCCTTATATCAATATGCTTGGTTCTTGAATGTAGAACCGAATTTTATGTGATTTCTATTGCACTTGTATTGTCGCAAAATATTGGAGATTCTTCGGCTGTGACACCGAAATCTCTCAGTTGCTGTTGAATCCATAGAAGTTGAGCACAATAACTTCCGGCTGCCAGGTATTCAGCTTCTGCGGTTGATGTAGAAACCGATGTTTGCTTCTTGTTATACCATGAAATTAGCCGATCTCCTAAGAATTGGCATGTTCCATTAGTACTTTTTCTATAGACTTTACATCCTGCATAGTCTGCATCAGAATAGCTAGTTAGGTTAAAACTTGAGTCCTTTGAATACCACAATCCGACTTCCGAAGTTCCCTTTAGGTATTTTAGGATTCGTTTGGCGGCTGTATAGTGAGATTGTTGAGGATTGGCCTGGAATCTTCCACACACTCCTACTGCAAAAAAATGTCCGATCGACTTGTTGTTAGATAGAGAAGTGAGCCGATGATTCCACGATAGGCTGTCAAGTCTACTCCTTGTCCATCATCATCTTTATCCAGTTTAATTGATGAACTCATTGGAGTGGAGGCAAAGAAACATGTTTCCATCCCAAATTTCATAAGTAATTCCTTTGTGTATTTCGACTGGTTAATGAATGTTCCTCCTTCGAGTTGTCGAACCTGAAGACCTAAGAAGAAACTCAATTCTCCCATCATACTCATTTCAAACTTGTTAGTCATTAGTGATGAAAATTTATCACACAACTTAGAGTCAGTAGAACCAAAAATTATGTCATCCACATATATCTGAACAAGTAGGATATGTTCCTTCTTCTCGAATTTGAATAGGGTTTTATCAACTGAACCTATAGTGAAGTCATGCCCGATCAGGAAATCTGTTAAGGTATCATACCAGGCTCTAGGAGCTTGTTTCAAACCGTAAAGAGCTTTGTTTAATTGATATACATGACCGTTCAAATCAGCATTTTTAAAATCGGGTGGTTGTTCAACATATACTTCTTCACGTAAGTCACTGTTTAGAAAAGCACTTTTAACAACCATTTGAAATACCTTAAAATTTTTGAAAGCAGCAAATGCTAGGAAAATTCTAATGGCTTCAATTCTAGCTACAGGAGAAAATGATTCTTCAAAATCTATGCATTCTTCCTGTTTGTATCATTGTGTCACTAATCTAGCTTTGTTCCTCGTAACCAAACCGTCTTCATTGAGTTTATTTCTGAATACCCATCTCGTTCTGATAACCGGTTTATTTTTCGGTCTAGGAACTAAGTACCAGACTTTATTACTCTCAAACTGTTTCAACTCTTCTTGCATTACTAAGATCCAGTCCGGATTCACCAATGCTTCATCCACCTTTTTCGGCTCAATCTGGGATATGAAAGCGGAGTTTTCATATTGTTCCAGTATTTGTTGCCTAGTTCGGATGGGTAGTAAATGGCTACCTATAACAAGCTCAGGAGGATGATTTTTATTCCTTTTGAAATTCCGTTTAGGAATGTCTACCAAATGACCGGTTACTTGATCAAGGCTAGAAATATCAGTAGGATGAACAATAGTGTCAGACCGATCGATGTTCTCAGTTGACACTGAGGTGTTAGCTTCCTGCTGTTTGGCAGCTTGATCTACTTGATCCGGCTGGGTTTCAATAATACCTATTTGGTCCTAAACAAACCGTCTAAAGACTGGAACTTCATCTTCACTATCAGAATGGATATTTTGGTTTTCCAATCTGTTGTGTAGATCAAAGGATGATGAGGTGTTACTTTCAACCGATTCATCAAATACAACATGAAGAGATTCTTCCACGGTTAATGTTCTAGTGTTGTATACTCTATATGCCTTACTTTCCGCTGAATATCCTAACATTATCCCAACATCGGATTTTACATCAAAAGCATTTAAATAGGTTTTACCATTCATGTGAATGTAGCATTTATAGCTGAAAATTCGAAAATACTGAATGTTTGGAATTCTGTCAAAATATACTTCGTATGGTGTTTTATTGCGATGCTTGTTAATCATAGACCGATTTTGTGTATAACATGCAGCACTGATAGCTTTGGCCCAAAGTTTTTGTGCAACACCCGAATCGGCTATCATTGACCTTGCGGCTTCCTTGAGAGTTCGGTTTCTTCTCTCAGCCATGCCATTCTGTTGAGGAGTTCTAGCACTGGACAACTCGTTTCTAATGCCGGATTCCTCAAGAAATGCATTTAAGGTGCTGTTTGTAAATTCGGTTCCTCTATCGCTTCTAATAGTTTTTATACGTGTTGATTTCTCATTTTGTAAACGTATAAGCAATGTGATCAAATTTGAAACAGTGTCACTTTTGGATGCTAAAAATATGACCCATGTATATCTGAGTAATCATCAATAACTACCAAAGTGTGGTGCATACTGCCTAAGCTGGTGACCCTAATCGGTCCAAATAAATCCATGTGAAGAAGTTCAAGACATCGGTTAGATTGAATATATCCCTTGCTTTTAAAGGATGTGTTAGGATCTAGGTCGAGGCTGGGAGACCGGGGTTGGCCGGTTAGCGCCTTTTACTCAAAGGGTGGTGATTAATCTGGTTAAAGATTAATACCGGGGTTTCAATACTACACAAACTGTCACAAACTCTTGAACAAAGTTCAAGCGCGAAAGTGATTTGTTTCAGATTGAATCAGCACACACACGAGATAGGCAGAACCGGATTTGAATAAGACAGGTTTGGAGATTGCTGGGTCGGTTTTGGAGCTTAGTAATTCGGTTGAAGCGGTATTAGTAGGTTAGTGCAGATCGGTTATAAAGTAAATCAGGCGGAAAGTAAATAACAAGATAGGTTTTTATGGATGTTCGGAGATAAAACTCCTACGTCACCCCTTCCTCTCGAAACCGCGAGAAGGATATTCATTAAGGAATACAAACAATCCGATCGAGACTTATTTCCTGCTCGATAACACCCGTACAATTTTAACCGAAATTGTAGAATACACTTCAAATAAGCGCTTAAGCTTTTCTAGAGATAGAACACAATCTTTTTCTTAGGCTGTAGAAAATTCAGAACTTGTAACCCGCATTTATTCCTCTTCAGCTCCTTCTTTTATAGGTGAAATGTGTCAACGGTCACATTTCATTTCCTTGAATCTGATTGGTTGAGCAGAGGTTCATTGATTCAGACATGACGGTCTAGTCTTCAGACCTGGCGGTCTAGTCTTCCAGTGTGTAGGTCAAACCGGCTAGTTTTGTCTTTTACTCAATATGGCAACTGTCGGTTGGACAGTTGCCTGTACATGGAAGATTGCCTTTCTGATTTATCCTGAAGTGGAAAGATCTTGTAGGACGGTCTTCTGCAGCCTGCATACTTTCCTCAAACTTGTATGAATATGACAATATTCAGTCTGTTCCTTCAGTATCATTCTCAACAGATATCGGAAGTGTCTGTTTATGCTGGTCGGTTATTTATGTTAGCCGGATGACTTCCGGTTTTTCCATGGCTTCTGATTGACCTACTGTTTAATTGATTCTGGCCTTTTGATTTGACCGATCTTGTCTTTCTTGTTCGGTCATGTTTTTGGTCGGTTTGATTGCTTGACCGGTTGAGTTTCTTAACCGGTTGAGTTCTTTGACCGGTTCGATTCTTTGCATGTTCCTGCACAAGGGATTTGTTTTTGTTAAGTTTTATTTAACTGATATAATTTTATCTAACAATTTCTCCCTTTTTGATTATTTTATTTAAAAATATTCAAAATCATGTAAGAATGCAAATATAGGCCGGTTTTGTTTTTAAGAGTTTTATTTGGCCGGATTTTTGGAAACTGACTTGGGAGAATTTTTTTGAAAAATTTTGGAAAATTTTGAGAAAAATTTTGAAATTTTTTTATCTTTTATTATATCAATTTCTCCCTTTTTGGTTATTTTATTTAAAATATTCAAAATCATGTAAGAATTGAAATGTAGGCCGGTTTCCAAAAATCACTTTATATATATATATAAGAAATATGCTAAGCAAAATGCTATATATATAAAAACTGAAATAAACATAAGTAAAGATAGTGAACAAAGCCCCTATTTCTTCGATCTGGACGGTAGGAAATGATCAAGCAGTTCATCGTCTGATTGTCCCTTGTCCTCTTGAACCGTCCTGGAAGAGGATCCCCGACCGCCTGAGGTGCCGGTGTGAGGAGAGAACGGTTGACCAATCGATCTGATTGGAACCGCATTTACAACCCGTTGTCTTCTGAGTTTCGGCTGAACATCTTCCTCGAAATCATCCTCGGCTTGTAGAACTGAGTTGGGTGGAGGGTCAACAACTATCTCGGTGACTCTGTCCAATAGCCCCGTGATCTCTGCCTTCCTCGAAGTAGCTTTCCTTTTACGTGTGACCGGAACGGAAGGGGAAGCAACCGCCTTAGACTTCTTGTGATCCTTTGCGAAATTGTTGTACGTTTCTTGTTGAGCCCTTAGCCGGTTAGCATCTTCGGCTTGTTGAGCTGCTATGGATGCTGCTATGGCCGGTGCATTGACCGCTAGGTTTTGCATATGGCCGACTATGTTCGCATCAGCCGTTGCCGCTTCCTTCTGTGTCCGGGTCTGCTCGTCTAGCGCATCTTGGAGTTTCTTAGCCGCTAGAGCATTCGCCTCCTCAATTGCTTTATCGGCAGCCAGCTTAGCCGCTGTTAACTCTGTCACCTGTTCGGTGACCGCCTTGAGATCGACTTCAAGCTTGGCGTTCTTTTTTTAAGGGTTGTATTCTTTTCTTCAAGGTTGATTACCCTGTCAAGTGTTGAGCCGGCTTGGGCACTTGACCGAGCCAAGTCCTCATCGACCTTTATTAGCCTTTGATCGGTCGTTTCTTGAGACCGTTCCATCTCGACTACCTTTTGGCTGACCGAATTGAGATCGGTCACCAGCTTCGGAGTTATAACCTCCAATGCTTTGGTACGATCAAGATGACCGCCTTACAATTGATCTGTATTACCGTAATTCGTTTCAACAGATGTGATCCGCTCGACCGCCTTCTTTAGATCATCTTTTGTCGTTTCGGCCATCTCGAAGGTTTTATCCGTGGTTTCTTTGATTTTCTTTTTCCATGGCCGAACCGCATCGTTGACAAATTCTTCAAAGAGGGCCTTGACCCTTTCTTACGTTATGGTCGGTTCCGAATTCCCGGTTTGAAAAGATCCACGCTGGTCGTTGGAAGGCGTGCCTATCTTCACTTCGGTTATGTTGATGTTCTGGTCCGGTGGAGGGGAGGATAGCTCTTCATCGGTCGGATTCTGATCGCCAACATCCTCAGGAGGCGGTGAGTTCGTTGGATCTTGATGTTCGGGCACCGCTTCAAGCAGCGCGACTTCCTCGGTCAGCGCCCTCTCCTTGACCGCAAGCAATTCCAGCACCAAAAGTTGAAGTTGAGAATTCAGTGTTCCCGGAGTATGTTTTTCTTGTAGGCGTTGAATATGTTCGGTTAGCCTTTGTAACCGCGCACGCGGTTCTACTATCGTGTTTCGTTCTAGGGCGGTTGTGATGTCGTTAGCCTTTGTGAGGCGAATGACCTCCTCCTCCATTTCCATCAACTTTTCGAATTTCTTGCTAACGGTGAGATCCGGTAGCATGTTTTTGTAAAAGATCTGATGCCGGTGCGGATCCATTGATAGAACACCTCGGCTGCCGCGCGAGACTGCTGGTGTATTTCGTCCATGATTCTGCTGACGAGATCCTCGGCCTTTTTCCGGGTGTTATCATCAGCGTGGGCATCTTCCTCCCCATGTCCGTCCGAACCGGCATCAGCGTTATCATGACTGGCCGATTGATCCTCGATTGTCGGTCCTTTCCCTTTACCGGACTGATCTTCTCCGGTATTTTGTGAAGTGGTTCGGCCAGAGCTGGATGCCGAGTCTTCAGTGTTGGGAGTTTCGGACATCGAATTTGCCGATCCGATTTGTTGTTTATCTTTCTTGCTCCCGGATTTTTCTTTTGCCGGAGTTGCTTTCTTAGCGGTTGCCTTCTTCCTTCGGCCCCTGTAGAACCGGAGGCCTTCCCTTTGCCTGTCTTGTCCTTGAATTGATGGGACTTTATGATTTTGCTTGAGGTTAGGTGAACACCAGAGCCGGTGTTGATGTCGAAATGGCGCATAATTTTTCCAAGTGGGATGGCGTATCCCCATGACCGAGTGGAGGTCGGATTCACCATTTCACATAGGTTGTTGAAAATAACCTTAGCCTAGTTTATTTTGATGTCGTTGACTAAACCGGCAAGCATCTCGATCTTCGCCCGAGTGAGACTGTCATAGTTTCCCCCTCTTGCTTGGACCGATTTTGTGAAAATATCACACAGCGGTTGGTACTCCGGTCGAAGGGATGATTTCTTTCCGGAGATTTCAATCGGAACCGCGGTTTCTGAAAGAATTTGGCAAGCTGCCTCGAATGTCTCCTCATCCAATGCCGCAGAGAAGTTGCTCCCTTCAGATGGTAGGTGTAGGATTTCAGCGACCGACTCCTCTGTCAGTTCGAGCTGCTGACCGCCGATGTTTGCAATTATTGATCTTCCGGTGATAGATGCGGTTCGGAAAAATTCTTTAACCGCTTCCTGGTATAGAACAAATGGACCACCTAGAAAGTATTCAAGGCCAGACTCGGAGATCCGGGATAACACCTGGTTTGCCGGAGCCGAACCGTTTGCCCGGATTTCCTTAAAGTCGACTTGGATGATATGTTTGAATAGTACGGAATCACCGACCCATTGTAGATGATCGAACCGAGAGAGCAAGAGAGTAAGTAATTTTGATAGAGTTTGAAGAAGCTGAGAGCTAGAGAGAGAAAGCCGATTCGCGTGAGAATAAAATAAAATGACTAAGGACCCTATTTATAGTTGCAGTTTGGAATTCCAACCGTCGCGAACCGTCCAGTCATGATTTAGGCGGGAATTTTCCCTCCAAAAGAAGTGAGCGGGAAACCATGGGCGGCAAACCGAAGGCGGGAAACCATAGGCGGGAAAACCATAGGCGGGAAAAGATCGGTGGGAAACCATGGGCGGGAGTTTTTCCCTCCAAAGACTTTGAGCGGTCTTTTGATTTCGGTTATGTGACCGGTGATTAGTCGGTTCTTCTTTTTAACCGTTTATTCAAGAAGGGATTATTAGCCGCGATGATGCGGTTTTTGATTTTGACCGGATTTATCAACGAAGTAATTTATTAATCGGTTAGTTAGATGGATTGATATTATAATACCGCAGATTTTGACCCGGTTATCAAGCTTAAACATCAGATAATCATTGAAATGAAAGATACATGATAAGAACCGATTCATTGACCGGTTTAGAATACATAGGAAATGAAATTACAACCTATGTAATGACTATTCTGGAGAGCTTGTCCTCCACCCCATCCTTATCGAGAACATTCGAAGAGGATGCCGGTGTACCTAGTCCATATTCTGGACGGTATTTGAGAAAGAGCCGGTTGAGGTGTGGAGCGTAACCGAGACCTTTATTTGTCTCGACCATTTTCTTCAGGTTTTGGAAGATGACCGATGACCAGTTTATGGGTGTATTGCTGACAATGTAGGTCATCATGTCGAACACTCTCTTAGAGTAGTGTTGGTTGGGAGATTGGCAAATGATGGAACGATTGACAATCTCGTAGAGGAGTTGGATGTGGTGGGCAAGGCTGGTTTTTAGCCTGTGGTTCTCCACCGGTACATCGGTTCCGGAGAACATTTCCGAATAGTCGGTTGCGGCGCTTCCCACCCGGGTTGGAAAGTCGGAAAAACCCTTCTGTGGGCAGGTTGAATAGTTTAGCGAATTCGCTCTCGTCGAGAAAGACAGAGGGACCTCTCACCTCTGAAACAATGAAATCCCCTCTATAGAGGCATTGTTGAAAAACTGGATTATGTCCGGAATGAGTATGGGTCCGGATTCTTCGAGAAAATCCCGAAGACCAGTGTCGATTAGTGATTCGAACATGAGTTCCTTTGTTTCCAGGTCCCAGTGTTCCATGCAAGAGTCGAAATCGATGCTCAAGAAGTTCCTTAGAGTTCGGCTCGACATGATTGCAAATTTTGCCAAGAGAGAGAAAGTTCAAGAATTTTTGTTTTGAGATGTGTTAAGTTGATAAGGATGGGGTTCCTTATATAGATCCGAAATTGGAGGGAAAATATTAGCATTTAATGTTGAAATTCAGTTTTGTCTTATTAATGAAGAGAATATTTATGTTTCCAAAACTCCTTGGGAAAGAGTTACTTTTGACCGGTTGCGGAGCTCGAGGTAAGGAATCTAGCTGGAAAGTAACTAATCTTGTTAGATAGTATTTACTCATGTAGTTGGAAGT